>NC_091952.1:81724851-82024851 GCF_031021105.1 Erythrolamprus reginae | reverse complement strand
ACTGTCATCAATGATTATAGAAAATGCAGTCCAAACCAAATTACAGGTCCAGTTTCTTCATGCCTATTGGACTGTCTACTCCCATAAAATCTACTTTAGATTCACAGATCTTCAGTGGGGCACCTTTGCTAGTTATGCCCTGGATGAGTTTTACATTGATGGCCAGTACTACTTTTTTCCACCAGAGTACTAATTTCTTGTGAAAATAATTACCAGGTTGAGGCTTTTCCTACCCTAATTATAACTTAGAGATAGAACCAAAATGTTTCTTTTTACTAAGGCCTTTAAGAGACATTTTAATAATGAACCCACCACTTTTTCTTATTTACATATTTTCAAATCACCCAAGTGTCATTTGGGAATGCATCATATACACATTTGTAAAAGGAAACAAAAAGTTATAAAAGAGATCAAAACAAGAAAAATGGTCAAGCAAAACCTGGACATTTCCCCCCTTACAAACTGGGCCACCAAAATGGTGGGCATTTGTGAAAGCTGCATGCACGCGTGGGCAAAACCATCCCATCTCTCCTTTTTAACCACTACTACTCTTGCCACATCTGCTGGCCCACCAAGATGAAAAGATTGGGGAACACTGATCTAGACTAGTCCCTGGTTCTGCGGGGAGCCCCAGGCCTGGTCTCAGAAGCAAACCTTGAGGGATTTCCAGGATATTAAAAGGGATGGAGCCATCCTCGAATACAGTTCATCTGTTTGGAACCCATATCGCATCTCACATTAACACCCTTGAAAAAGTCCAAAAATACTTCACCAGAAGAGCTCTTCACTCCTCCACTCGAAACAGAATACCCTACGAGACTAGACTTTCAATCCTGGCCCTAGAAAGCTTAGAACTAAGACGCCTTAAACAAGATCTAAGTATTGCCCACAAGATCATAGGCTGCAATGTCCTGCCTGTCGGCGACTACTTCAGCTTCAACCACAACAACACAAGAGCACACAACAGATTTAAACTTAATATTAACCGCTCCAAGCTTGACTGTAAAAAATATGACTTCAGTAACTGAGTGGTCGAAGCATGGAACTCATTACCGGACTCCATAGTGTCATCCCCAAACCCCCAACACTTTACCCTTAGATTATCTACGGTTGACCTATCCAGATTCCTAAGAGGTCAGTAAGGGGCGAGTACAAGTGCACTAGAGTGCCTTCCATCCCCTGTCCTATTGCTCTCCTATATCTCCTATACCTTTCTTCTATCCCTATATCTCTTCTTCTATTATTTCATTGATATGTTCTATTACTACATTAGTCCCTCACCTATCGCTGGTGTTACGTTCCAGACCTGGCCGCGATAGGTGAAATCCGCGATGGGGAATTTATCGACTGATAGTACTTATTTAAGTATTTATATTGTAATTGTTTGGTAAGTTTTCATTGTTTTAAGTGTTTATAAACCCTTCCCACACAGTATTTATTTTAGATACAGTATTTAAATACAGTATTTACAATTTTAGATTTTTTTTTTTTTGAAAAACCTGCCGGTCGAGTTCGGCGGGCAGTTTAAATCTGCCGATCGGCTTCCTCAGAAACCCACGATGAAGTGAAGCCGCAGTAGGTGAAGCGCGGTATAGCGAGGGACTACTGTATACCTTCTTTTCTATTATTTCTTAGATATATTTTACTATGAGTATCTCCTCTATAACCTTCATCATGTATTTTACTATGTGTATATAGATATACAGTGATCCCCCGATCGTTGCGAGGGTTCCGTTCCAGGACCCCCCGCAACGAGCGGGTTTTCGCGAAGTAGCGCTGCGGAAGTAAAAACACCATCTGCGCATGTGCAGATGGTGTTTTTACTTCCGCAGCGCTAGCGAGGAGCCGAAGATTGGGGGCGGCGCGGGTGTTTTAAAACGTCGCCGCCGACATGGGGGGCTCGCTAGCACCCCCCCAACCCGGGTTGGGGGTTCGGGGGGTGCTAGTGAGCCCCCCATGTCGGCGGCGACGTTTTAAAACACCCGCGCCGCTTTTCAATGAGTCCCGAAGACAAACGTCAAACTTCCGCATTTGTCTTCGGGACTCATTGGAAAGCGGCGCGGGTGTTTTAAAATGTCGCCGCCAACATGGGGGGCTCGCTAGCACCCCCCCGAACCCCCAACCCGGGTTTGGGGGGGTGCTAGCGAGCCCCCCATGTCGGCGGCGACGTTTTAAAACACCCGCGCTGCTTCGCAGCTGTCTCCTGAAGCCGAACGCGGAAGTTAGCGTTCGGCTTCAGGAGACAGCTGCGAAGCGGCGCGCGTGTTTTAAAACGTCGCAGCCGGCCTGGGGGGGCTTTCCAGCAACCCCCGAGCCCGGGTTGGGGGCTCGGGGGTTGCTGGAAAGCCCCCCCCAGGCCGGCTCTGATCGTTTTAAAACAGGCGCGCCGTTCTCCGCTGACTCCTGGTGAACTTCCCGGGCGAAGGGCGAAGGGCAGGCGAGCGGGTGCTGGTGGGGGCTTCGCCCTCCCGCCAGTAAGAGGGGGAAGACCCAGGGAAGCCGCCCAGCAGCTGATCTGCCCGGCGCCATCTACGCATGCGTGCCCATAGAAAAAAAGGGCACGCATGCGCAGATGGTGTTTTGACTCCCGGGTTCAAAAATCACAAATTACCCTGTTCGCAATGGTCGGGGACGCAATAACCGGGGGATCACTGTATACCCACTAAAACCCTCATTGTGTATTGGACAAAATAAATAAATAAATAAAATGAATAATCTAATTTGGGGAGGAAGAATGTTCCATAGGGCGGGCACCACCTTAGACAAGACACATCTCTTGGGACACACCAAATGTAGTCCCTTAGCCGATAAAAACAGCAGCCTTCTTTCCCATATATAGTGGAATGAGCTGATTATAACCAGGGAAGAGCTTCTCCTTCAGATAGCTCAGCCCCATGCCAGGAGGCAGAGCTTTAAAGATCAAAACCAATACCTTGAATTGGACCTGAAGGCAAACTGGCAACCAATGTAGCTCACAGAGTAGAAATGTGATGTGCATTGTTCAATGGCCATGCCACTGCATTTTGTACCAGCTGAAGCTTCTGCATACTCTTCAAGGGCAGCCCAGTGTGTCCCAGTTTGTGTTTAACTGACTTCCGGTCTTTTATTAGAACTCAGTATGTTTTTCATTCTATATTATATATTGAAAAGCAAGCACTTCTACAGTGATTTGGTTACATCCACGTGACACATATGTTGCATATATGAAATGGTGAAGCGTCAGTGGCTTGTCTGATTGTGTGTTATGATGAAGGTTTTAATTAGAATGTTAGTTTGTTTCATATTAATAGGAAATAATGTCGATGGATATAGTACCCATATCCAGCAATACAAAAAATGGAGTTCCTACAAGATGTATTACTGTATCACATGTCCTGCACACAATAGATACTATCTCAGAGTCAAACAATGAAGCCATCTCAACAATTCTCTATTTCTCTGATATTTGCAAGCCTATTGACATAACCCCATTTTGCGGGAATTCTGGATGGCTACTAAGGATGTGACCAATCTCACTTGGGCTCTAATTCGCTGGAAGTCTAATTAAGGATCATAATTATTTTGCAGATATTTGGAAGTAGCAAATTACAAGGTTTAGGGCTAACAAGCCTACTTGTCCTCTTTCTTTAGCATATATATAGAGGGAACGTATGAAAGAAACCAGTATTACAATAATTCAGTTTCTACTGAGATATTCACATTCTGCCTCTCTATGTCTAGGCTGTTTGTTGTGTAATTGCTTTCACAATATCATGAAGAGTGCTCAATCTGGCATGAGTATATGAGAGAACTGACTTTGCAGAAATGTTCACAAACATTTTGCATAAAAGGGGCAAGTGACTAATCCAACCCACAATTAAGTACATTAAACCAAATGTCTTAATTTGCTTAAGGCTTAACACTTTCATATGTTGTGGTCATTATTCATTCTTAAAGCAGTTATATTTTACTTATTTAATACACTAAGTAGGTTGCTTAAGTAGGTGATATATTTCTACTTCCTCAAATTGTTTGGTTTATAGCCCATGCTTCCTTCAGGAGCGTCAGTCAGTGTCTGTAACCCTCCCTCCTCCAAATATCTCCCAGTATAATTACTGTGTACTTTGGAGTAGCGAGCTTCTATGGCTGAGGCTAGATCAAAATCAGAATATCCTTTTTATCAGTCCACTTTAACTGATGCATTGTAACCAGAAGATTTCATTACTTTCTGTCAGTTACAAAGACTCATTTTAGGGTAAGGCATTTGAGAGAGAGGAAAAATCAGGAAGCTAGTAGCACCTTTTCCAACCTACACATCTTATTAAAAGGAATATGTTTTATTAAGCTGCAGATCATCAGATACAAAAATGCTACAGTAAATTAACAATGTTCCCCACCTACAACATGAGTGGAGTGGGTGTTATCTGGGCAGTTGGGCCAAAAGAGAGACCTGTTGGCACAAGGCTAGTAGTAAACTTCCATGTCTTAATGGACTTAAACCTGGATCTCCCTGATGGCTTTCCATCACCTTAAAAACTATAGAACGTTTCATTCATGAGATAGTAGCATTGCAATATCTCAGGAATTGCCACAAAGAATAGGTGGGAACCCACCTATTATTCTCCAAAGCACCTGAAGGCAGGACAAAAAGAAATCGATGTAAACTAATCAAGGAGAAAAGCAACCTGGAACTAAACAAATTTCCCGACAGTACAATTAATCAGTGGAACATCTTACTTCCAGAAGTTGTGGATGTTCTAACACTGGAAGTTTTTAAGAGACTGGACAATCATTTGTCTAAAGTGGTATAGAGTTTCCTGCCTGAGCAGGAGATTGGACTAGAAGATCTCCAAGGTCCATTCACTCCACCTGCCCATACACACACACACACACACACACACACACACACACACGCACGTATACAGCTAGCAATGCCAGTCTACAATCCATTTGTTCCTGTTTAGATCAGAAGAATCATATAAACTGAAAAAATATTCTACTTAGGTATTTGTTATTGTTTTTGAGGCCATCTAGTATTTTCAGATACATAAATACTTGCAGAAGATTTATTTCAAAGCAGCTACACACTTAACTTCTAAAGCTGTCCTTTCCTTATTTTTTCAAAAGAAAAACAAAGCCATAGAGTGGATAATAACTCAGAAAGAAGCCTTATTATATTTAATATCACTTACTGCCAAGTAAGTATCTAGGAGTTCAGTTAAATTGCTCTCTTTTAGAGAAGTGGGGAAAAAAGAAAACAAACCAAGTATCATCATTAGGACTTCGTTATGGTAAGACCCCTTAAAACAAGCAGAATCCCGAGAAGATGAGAGAAGGACAGATGGTGATATACAGTATTCGCAGGCACACCAAGAAGGATCTAGGCAGTATTGTCTGTTGAAGATTTGCTATTTTCAGGAGATCTTGGGCTTAAGCTCAAGTGATTGTGAACAGGGAGGAATCTAAAAACCCACTGATGAAGACCACATGATACAATGACCACCCTTTGGAGAGATAAAAAAGCTACCTGGAGATAAACTATGCCAGGGAGCATAATAACCCCTTACTTCTTTTTAAAAAAATATTTTTTATTAAATTTATCTACATTTAAAAGACCATACAAAAACAAGAAACAAAGACTACAAGCAAAATGGCATATATAACACACCAAACAAAAAGAAAATACAAACAATACAAAAGAGTTTACAGTACAGGAAACTTTATTACAGCAGTAGAGAGTCTAGAGAGATTCTCAACCATCCAGGTTATGGTTGCCCCAAATGTTTGTCCCAGTACTTCAGAACTGAATAATCTCCTTGGATGAGAAATAACATGTTTTCAAACAAAAACCCCAAGGAAGTCCACTTGTTTTTGAGAAAAAGTACCTTTGGGACCACAATTGAGAAAAAAACCTACTTTAAAATGTCTGGGCGCTTGCTTCTAATTCAAACTACAGTTGATTCTATTATTCCTGTTATTATTTGTTCCAAGAAAGTAGAAGAGTGAGAAGAATTACTTACTTAGAACTGAAACTAAAGACTTTTCTCGCTTTGTTTACTGAATCACAGGAGGAAACATTGCCAATGAGATCTGGTATGCTGAATCTTGAATCAAATTTCCAAAGATTGTCAAAAGCCCATGGCATATCTCTTATATGTGGTATAATTATAGCTATAAACTGTCTGCTTCTTGGAGAAGATGAAATTTTTCAGACACTATCAACTAATTCTAATGACAAGATACAACATACAGTATATAACACTACAGAAGGCTGTGACACCTCAGTGCATTGGAGTACAACTTTCCTATGTGAAGATTATAACAACCTATGTTACCTAAAAAGAGTAACAAGCTGGATGCAAATGTGATAGCATCCTAGGATGCTGTGGCTGCTAGCAGACTGTCAGTAGGTGAAAAAGGTCTTTCCCATCATTCTTTCATAGCCCATAATTATCAGGGAACGGAAAAGGGAGAGAGCTGAGTAGCAGGATTCCTTAGCTTTTACGCAATCTTTGTTTTGTTTTGTCTTTTTCTGGAAAGGATTGCACCAGATTTCCCGGGACCTGACATGACATTTTATTCATATTAATATGGTTAATGAGTGTGGATTATTGCACAAACAGTTCCAGATTCCACATGTCTGGAGTTGTAACACCGGTTAGGATGAAAGATTTGGTTAAGCATGTCCTCAAATGGACTGGGGTTTTATAAGCTTCTCCAAGTAATAATCTTATTGTGAATTTGCTTCTTAGCAAGTTCTCATACAAACTTTTTCTTTTTTTGTAAAAAAAAATCTCTAAAATTTCCATTTTTATGTCAACACATATACCTTAAAATGTCAATAACATACATATTTATACATTTTTATTCAATCAAAAATCAACATCCTGTTTCGCACCTATCATCTCGTACAATTTCTATTCTGCCCTTTGCATCTCACTGTATCTTTTTTTTTTTGAAAAAAAAGATTCCCACCGTATTCATACATATATCAATGCATATACCTTGAAATATACAATAATATACATAATTATATTTTTTCCTCCATCATTCTAGAATCAACATCCTAATATGTACTTATTACTTCTAATCATCAGTCTGTTATTCTACATTTCTTAAGACTCCCCTTCAACTCACTGTATCTTAAAACATTCATTTTCAGTCCCTACTTGCTTACTCTTATTCAAAAACAAGCATTACCTAACTGTCTTCTACTACAGTGAACCCTCGATCATCGCGAGGGTTCCGTTCCAGGACCCCAAGCGATGATCGATTTTTCGCGAAGTAGCGGTGCGGAAGTAAAAACACCATCTGCGCATGCGCAGATGGTGTTTTTACTTCCACCGCCGCCCGCCCTTCGCCCGCCCACCCCGTTGCTCGCGCCTGGGGTTTCCTGGGGAGCGCGCGCGTTGCTGGGGCCGCTCCCCAGCTGGGGAGCGGATCTGGGGTTTCCCCAAGCGCGCGCGCGTTGCTGGGGCCGCTTCCCAGCTGGGGAGCGGATCTGGGGTTTCCCCAAGCGCGCGCGCGTTGCTGGGGCCGCTTCCCAGCTGGGGAGCGGATCTGGGGTTTCCCCAAGCGCGCGCGCATTGCTGGGGCTGCTTCCCAGCTGGGGAGCGGATCTGGGGTTTCCCCAAGCGCGCGCGCGTTGCTGGGGCCGCTTCCCAGCTGGGGAGCGGCCCCAGCAACGCGCGCGCGCTTGGAGAAACCCCAGCTCCGCTCCCCAGCTGGGGAGCGGCCCCAGCAACGCGCGCGCGCTTGGAGAAACCCCGGCTCCACTCCCCAGCTGGGGAGCGGCCCCAGCAACGCGCGCACGCTTGGGGAAACCCCAGATCCGCTCCCCAGCTGGGAAGCGGCCCCAGCAACGCGCGCGCGCTTGGAGAAACCCCAGCTCCGCTCCCCAGCTGGGGAGCGGCCCCAGCAACGCGCGCGCGCTTGGGGAAACCCCAGATCCGCTCCCCAGCTGGGGAGCGGCCCCAGCAACGCGCGCGCGCTTGGGGAAACCCCAGATCCGCTCCCCAGCTGGGGAGCGGCCCCAGCAACGCGCGCGCGCTTGGAGAACCCCCGGCTCCGCTCCCCAGCTGGGGAGCGGCCCCAGCAACGCGCGCGCGCTTGGAGAAACCCCGGCTCTGCTCCCCAGCTGGGGAGCGGCCCCAGCAACGCGCGCGCGCTTGGGGAAACCCCAGATCCGCTCCCCAGCTGGGGAGCGGCCCCAGCAACGCGCGCGCGCTTGGAGAAACCCCGGCTCCGCTCCCCAGCTGGGGAGCGGCCCCAGCAATGCGCGCGCGCTTGGAGAAACCCCGGCTTCGCTCCCCAGCAACGCGCACGCGCTTGGGGAAACCCCAGCTCTGCTGCCCAGCTGGGCAGCGGAGCTGGGGTGTCCCCGCGCGTGCCGCCCGCCCGCCCACGCCGTTGCTCGCGCCGCTGCTGGGGTCTTACGGGGCAAGAGGGGGAAGACCCAGGGAAGCAGCCCAGCTTCCCAGCTGGGGAACTCCACCATCTACGCATGCGTGGCCATAGAAAAAAAGGCACACATGCGCAGATGGTGGAGTTTACTTCCGGGTTGAAAACTCGCGAAATAGCCCTTTCGCGATGCTTGAGGACGCGAAACTCGAGGGTTCACTGTATATTGTTTTTTTGGTTCCAGAATAAAATACAATAATACCTCGTCTTACGAACTTAATTGGTTCCTGGACGATGTTCATAAGGTGAAAAGTTCGTAAGATGAAACAATGTTTCCCATAGGAATCAATGGAAAAGCGAATAATGTATGCAAGCCCAAAACTCATCCCTTTTGCCCATTACTGCCGGCATTCGGATCCTTGTTCGGGGGCAGGGGGTAGTAGGGGGGTGGGGTGGATATGACATTCCCAGCACTGCTGCTGCTTCTGAAAGGGAAACTGCCGCCGCCACCACTATCCTCTTGTCCTGGCAAGAGGGATGGAATCCGCTGGGACGTGGCAGCCCCACCCTCTACCTCCGTGCTGCTCCAGTGTTTTCCCTTGTTTTCCGCTAGGGGTCACTCTACCCTCATTTATCTGGTTTCTATGTCTGGCCTGGGGAATTCTGTTGGGGGCTTTATCCAATTCTAATGACCTATCTCCTTTAAGCCGTTGTTGGTGCCTTAAAGCCTGGTATGCCGATGGCATGTCAACAGAATTCCCCAGGCCAGACATAGAAACCAGATAAATGAGGGTAGAGTGACCCCTAGCGGAAAACAAGGGAAAACACTGGAGCAGCACGGAGGTAGAGGGGGAGGGGCACAATGCATCTCTAACACAGGGGACAAGGGGAGATTAGAACAGTGTAGACCCAAAACGAGGGCATGGGCAAAAACATTGCAAGAGCAGACATGTACCATTATAGAAAGCAACAACAATAATGGGGGGGAGAAAGCAACATCACACACCTCCGAAACATTGCATCATGGCTCCACCTCCTCCCCTGGGGAGGGAGGGAGGGAGCAGATACAAGTAAAAGTGGTAGATCCCCCGGCAGCCAGCAGGATTAAGCCCACAATCAGAGTTACCGCAGGGGGGAGGGAAGGGTGTGGCCCTGTGACGCGGGCAATGAGCAGACTGAGCAATGCTTTATAAATGGATTTGTCTCCCACGGCATTTTAACACTCTGACGAAGTTAGCAGCATGCTAACGAAAGCTAAGTGATTTTATTAAAGTTTCTATGTTCCGGTGATCGAGATGGCTGCTGCCTCATTACTCACATATATATATATATATATATATATATATATATATATATATATATATATATATATATATATATATATATATATATATATATACATATATACATATACATATACATACATACAGTAATACCTCATCTTACGAACTTAATTGGTTCCAGGATGAGGTTCGTAAGGTGAAAAGTTCGTAAGATGAAATAATGTTTCCCATAGGAATCAATGGAAAAGCCAATAATGCGTGCAAGCCGATTAGGAAAATCCAAAACATTAAGGCTTTAAAAAAAAAAAGCTGCCGGCAGACGAAGCTGAGGCGAACGGAGTGTGGGGAGGGACAGCGAGAGGTGGCAAGAGGTGGCAGTCCCAATGAAGCAAGGCGAAAAGAGCCTCTCTTGATCTCCATGAGTCCCTCCCGTTTTTTCCCACCCTGTCCTGCACCTTTCTCCCCTCTGGATCTCCATGGGTTCCTCCCATTTTTTCCCACCCTGTCCTGCACCTTTCTCCCCTCTGGACAGGGTGGAAGAAATGGGAGGAACCCATGGTGATCCAGAGGGGAGAAAGGTGCAGGACAGGGTAGGAAAAAACGGGAGGAACCCATGGAGATCCAGAGGGGAGAAAGGTGCAGGACAGGGTGGGAAAAAATGGGAGGAACCCATGGAGATCCAGAGGGGAGAAAGGTGCAGGACAGGGTAGGAAAAAACGGGAGGAACCCATGGAGATCCAGAGGAGAGAAAGGTGCAGGACAGGGTGGGAAAAAATGGGAGGAACCCATGGAGATCCAGAGGGGAGAAAGGTGCAGGACAGGGTGGGAAAAAACGGGAGGAACCCATGGAGATCCAGAGGGGAGAAAGGTGCAGGACAGGGTGGGAAAAAAGGGAGGAACCCATGGAGATCCAGAGGGGAGAAAGGTGCAGGACAGGGTGGGAAAAAACGGGAGGAACCCATGGAGATCCAGAGGGGAGAAAGGTGCAGGACAGGGTGGGAAAAAACGGGAGGAACCCATGGAGATCCAGAGGGGAGAAAGGTGCAGGACAGGGTGGGAAAAAACGGGAGGAACCCATGGAGATCCAGAGGGGAGAAAGGTGCAGGACAGGGTGGGAAAAAACGGGAGGAACCCATGGAGATCCAGAGGGGAGAAAAGTGCAGGACAGGGTGGGAAAAAACGGGAGGAACCAATGGAGATCCAGAGGGGAGAAAGGTGCAGGACAGGGTGGGAAAAAATGGGAGGAACCCATGGAGATCCAGAGGGGAGAAAGGTGCAGGACAGGGTGGGAAAAAATGGGAGGAACCCATGGAGATCCAGAGGGGAGAAAGGTGCAGGACAGAGTGGGAAAAAATGGGAGGAACTCAAGTCTGGAGGTGGGGCATCCCAGCGGCCCGGCGGCAGGTTCGCAAGGTGAAAAAAGTTCGTAAGAAGAGGCAAAAAAATTCCGAACCCTGGGTTCGTATCTTGAAAAGTTCGTATGACGAACTACTGTATAATTATATATAAAATAAGGCATTTACAAATACCAATAAGCCAACCCATACATAGATAGAACTTTTAAAACTAGAATATTATATTGGATTTGAGGATATCATATGATAGCATATGAACAGTAAAACAGGCTGATGGGAAGGAAAGAAAGAAAGAAAGAAAGAAAGGTGATACATGAATCAACATGAGTATGCAATAGAGATTACAGATGAGTGGGTAGACGGGAAAATTAGACAACCATTATTTGTTTTTAAACATGTGCAAAATGGTAGGAATGGATGAAACCTTTTAGATAATAAATATTTCTTTTCTAAGAAATTTACGCTCACACATACAAAACTGAATACAAAGTAAAATGGGAGGAAAAGGCTTTTCAAAAGTTATTTCTGATAAACATTTTCAGGCATGTAACTTAACAAAAGAAATCAACTTGTTTTCAAGCAGCAGAATAAGCATCAGCTCACAAAGGCTATAGAAACTAGTCTTGTATATAGTTTGTCACATGATCGAGACATTCACATTGTGGTTTTTATCTTGTTTGTAGGAATATTCCATAAATTACACAAGCACAATAAATGCTTTCTTCCACTCACTTATTCACTCACTCGCATATTCTAACATGGCTTTTAAAATGATCTCTATTCCCCTTTCCTGTAAAAGTTGTGCTAAAATTAAAATATAAACATTCATATTTGACCATAATTTGATCATGATTTCTAAAGGCAAGGCAACATGCAAGTGAATGGATTTTTCAGACAAAAATAGAGGCTCTGTATAATAAATAAAAGGATGCATTCATAGTTTCAAGTCTTTGTTGTAATGTCAAAGCTGAGAAAGATACAAACCAGTAAACAGACTAGTCAGCAATGGTGATTAAAACTGCAACAGTCACTCGTGTATGTGTATATATATATATATATATATATATATATATATATATATATATATATATATATATATATATATATATATATATATATATATACAGAAGAAAACTAGGCCTATCACCCATGATTTTTAGATTAAAAGGAGGAAAAAAACATGATTAAAAAGAAAAAGAAAAGAATGAATAGCGAATGAAAGCAATGCCTGTTTATAACATTAAAAGTAGTAAAATGGTACAATTTCTCTAAAACAGGGTTTTCTATTCTATGAGGAAAAGAAAGATATCATGCAGGTGGACTTCATTAATGAATATAAACATGAAAGCCTTTCCTCTGTTCAGAGCTCTATTCAGTGATCTTAAATTGCTCTCTCTGAAGCTGGATAATGAATATCCCAAGAGAGTAGTTTAAATGTACTGAAGACACCACATACAAGGAAGTGTTTAGGGCTTGGGCTATACACTGTATGTACTATGAAGTGTGATGAAGCATGATAATAATTGATAGCTCAAACATGTGTTTTAAATAGAAATTAATAAAGCTCCTGGAATTCATTGATCATATCTCAGGGACCGCCTTCTGCTGCATGAATCCCAGCGACCAGTTAGGTCCCACAGAGTGGGTCTTCTCCGGGTCCCATCAACTAAACAATGTCGCTTGGCGGGACCCAGGGGAAGAGCCTTCTCTGTGGCGGCCCCGACCCTCTGGAACCAACTCCCCCCAGAGATTAGAATTGCTCCCACCCTCCTTGCCTTTCGTAAGCTTCTTAAAACCCACCTCTGACGCCAGGCATGGGGGAATTGAGATACTCTTTCCCCCTAGGCCTTTACAATTTTATGCATGGTATGTCTGTATGTATGTTTGGTTTTACAACAGGGGTTTTTAACTGTTTATATTGGATTGTCATATGCTGTTTACTACTGTTGTTAGCCGCCCCGAGTCTGCGGAGAGGGGCGGCATACAAATCCAATAAAATAAAATAAAATAAAATCATTTAGCAACTCAAAGAAATAGCATTATGTCTCAAAAGCATCTTTCTCAGCTTCTTCCTTACATGAAGTTAGATGGGCTAAACAGGTTTGTCCCCAGCAATTGCTTATGCTTACTTACATGTTAATAAAATCCACCAATATAATGTTGAAGACATATGAAAATCTTTACCTTGTCAATTTTAATTTTGGGACCCTGAGCTATTTTTATTAGGCAATCTAATGATATTACAGTAGAAGGTTCTGATTATAAATTTTTTTTTCAAGTATTCAAGTACAGTATAACATTAACTGGGAGATTTTTATTATTTCCTTTAATTATGTCCTGAAACTCTGGTATTTACCTATTTCGGAGGAGTTATGTTTACACTGAGCTAAACAATTATTTTCAAAAACTGAAAAATATTTCTGATATTAAGGATTAGATTACAGACATATGTGAAAAGGTACTTTTTTCTACTAATAGGAAAAATAATATATTTTTATGTAGGATACCAATTTATTATATTTATGTCAGACAACCATTAATTATTATTTTCTCCTTAAGGTAAGATATGTAAATCTGTTTGACATTTATTGATGTGTGACATATGTTAACAAGGGCTTCTCCCTTTTATATTTTTTTTCATTTTGTTTTTGTAGTTTTACATATATCCTCTTTTTAATTTTTTTAAATTTCTATTTCTTTCTGTAAAGCTTGCAAATACATTTCTATGCTACCTAAAATATATATGTATGTGTGTATGTATATATGTGTATATACACAATATACATATATAACATACATACATACATATAGGCAGAGGGATAGGCAAGAGTCATTGCTACCATCGTCCACTAAAATTGAGCAGTTAATAAATTTAAATAAATAAATCTTGAGATCACAATTTCCCTTCCTTTCAAATAAATATGATACATTAAAAATAAATAATAAAACCTGCAAAAATATAACAAACAAGTAATTTCTATTGATCATCTACTTCTTTCATTATAGTAAATTCCCCAAAGAAGTTAAATTTTATTTATTTATTATTTATTTATTTATTAGATTTGTATGCCGCCCCTCTCCGTAGAGAGGATTAATGTAATCCTTCATCTAGCACTGCAAACCCTTCCAACTCATTCCACTTCATGTTTGACAGGAACACTGTATTTTGTCCAATATAAAAGCATCTGTAAAGGTATCACTAAAAAGTTGTTTACTCTTTCCCTGCCCTCATCCTATCCATAAGCAACGAAAGGAGGCGAAAGGATTAAAAAAAAGGTTTTTTATTATTATCATGCACCAGTGAGGAAATGGGCACAAGAGGAGTAAGAATTGGTTTATTAAGGATAGGCTACAGAACAAAGAAGTATTTGGAAGGCATCAAATGTGTCAACAACCAATCCAGAGACTGTCCCTTGTGTAAACAGATCTATAGATAGATGGCAGCTGTGTGAAATCAAATGGAGAAAAGGGTCAGTGCAACTGGAGGAAGAGTCTTCTGGCATTCCAGCCATGATATTACTCATTTATTAAAGAGGCTAAACTTAGAAGCAGAATGAGCCACACTGATTGTCATTCCATCAGTCCTCAGTTGTAATGCTTGTCTTGTGTCTGTTGCTAATATTAGACCACTGCTTGTTTCACTTGTTTTACTAGGGCCTCCCCCGCAATATCCCACAAGGAACAAATAATTAAGTAATTGTATTTAGTGGGCAGCTAACACTTTTGGCCAAATTAAAATGAGTCGAATGCCAGTCTGACTGCCCGGCAGTGGGAGGCTCAGTTTACGTGGGCCATGAAAGGAGCCCAAGAGCTTAATTCTCTTTTCAGCTCACAAGTTTTGCTGGCACCAGGCACAATGTCTCATGTGTGTTGGTCTCTGACTCAGCGAAACCCAGCTTTGCACAGTGAAAAGGACAGGTGTCCTTGAACTGGACTGTGACTCAGAACTGGGAAGGGTTCAACAGCATATGGCCAGGGGTTAAATAAAAATGTGGGCAACCAATGTCTTTAACCTGTGAAGAACCAAGAATGGAAACCAACCACAGCACCGGTTCTATCCATAGTCCCGCATAGTTGCCTAAAATCCCCGCTGTATTATTTCCTAGCTTCTAGAATTCCATAAATCTCTTCAATGCTGATAAATCTCTTCAGAAAGATTGCCGATTGACCAACCACGCTAATGTGAGACTCACATTACCATTTACAAGAAACAAAAGTTGAAAAAGTCCAAAAATACTTCACGAGAAGAGCCCTCCTAGGCTTAGAAAGCTTAGATTAGATTAGATTAGATTTATTGGATTTATATGCTGCCCCTCTCCGCAAACTTGGGGCGGCTCACAATAATAAAAAACAGTACATAATAAAAATCCAATGCCCACCAATCTAATTACAATTTAAAATTAGTAATTTCCTAAAACAATCCCAATATATATAAAAAACAGGCACGCAGTCAATCAATCAACAACACAACATGGGCAAGGGGGAGGTGTTTTAGTTCCCCCATGCCTGACGGCAGAGGTGGGTCTTAAGGAGTTTACGAAAGGCAAGGAGGGTGGGGCCAATCCTAATCTCAGGGGGGAGCTGGTTCCAGAGGGTCGGGGCCCCCACAGAGAAGGCTCTTCCCCTGGGTCCCGCGTCGTCTTAAACATGTTAGAACCACATCGTCTTAAACATGACCAAAGCATTGGCCATAAAATCATCTGCTAAAATGTCCTTCCTGTCAATGGCTAGTTCAGCTTCAACCACAACAATACATGGGCACACAACAGATACAAACTCAAAGTAAACCGCTCCAAATTCGTATGTAGGAAATATGACTTTAGCAACCGAGTAGCTAATGCATGGGACTCACTTCCTGACTCTGTAGTATCATCACCAAACCCTCAAAACTTTACCCTTAGACTATCCACTGTTGACCTCACCCGATTCCTAAGAGGTCAGTAAGGGGCGTGCATAAGTGCACCGCATGCCTACCGCCCCTGTCCCAATGCTTCTCTATTATTAATACCAATATCATGTATATAAACATTGTTATATCTTTGTATATTACCAATAGGTACTTGACAAAATAAAACAAATAAATAAATAATTAAAACACACACACCCCCCCCAAAAAAAAACCCACCAAAAAAACCACACGCTATAATAACCAATTGTGGAGGAAATACAAATACAAATCTAATAAATACAAATCTAATAAATGATAATAATAATAATAATAATAATAATAATAGAGAGAAGGAAGATCTACACATTTTGTAGCTTGATTATAACCACACACCCTTGTTGATCATTTTATTCAATTACATTTAAGATTATAAATAGTTTAATCGTCCTGCTATCTAAGCTAGCTAGATCGTTCTAGATGAAGTATTTAGGATTATAATGATATCTCCTTTGATCTTAGTTCAATTCACTGTGAATTCATGGGAAGTTTTCTTTGCAACAATACTAACCAGGTTCAAGTTGCTTTAGTATTTTATTTTGTAAGTATTTTAGTATTTTACATAACCCAATATTTGCTACATCTTTTTCTCTCCTTTTCCCTTGCTTATGGTTCCCTAATACAATCAGGGAAGACTTCCATTATGGGATTAACATGCAATATATGCTCATTACTGCACATACTGTTCCTAGATGGAATTCTCAATAGTATACAAAATCTTTAAGGAGAATTTTCAAGTCATACCAGCTGGCATGGTATATCAAATACTATGAGAATCTCTTGGAGTGCCAACTTTGTATCTCTGGAGGTTCTGTGTTTAAAACCTCCTGCACTCCATTAGATGCTTTTCTTTTTGTATTGTGAACTATACTCTGAGTGTTGTACTATTTTAGCCTATTTACAATAAGGTTCTTTTTCAGAAATTATATACAGATATACATATGTCATCCACATGCTTTTTTTTAAATGGCTTCATAGCTGTAAGACACTTAGTGCAATTTATCTCAAACTTGGTAGTAAATTTGGGGTGACTTAAAAAAAAAAAGAATTCACTATATATGATCAAAATGCCCACCTGATATTAGTATTTGTATTTTACTTTTAATGAAATTCACTTTTTAAAACTTTATGAAGAAAATTCCATGCGTTAAAAAAGTCATAGTAGGAGAATATCACATTATATGTAAGTGAAGTATTATATATAATATATAATATCTATTATTATACTTATATAATATAATATGAAGATGTTGGATAACCATTTATCTGAACAGAGGGCTGGACTAGAAGACCTCCAAGGTGCCTTCCAACTCTCTTGTTATTGTTAGCCTATCCCCATCCAAATAATAATAACAACAATAACAATAATTTATTAGACTTGTATGCCGCCCCGTCTCCGAAGACTCGGGGTTGCTCACAACCACAATAAAACAATACGGATACAAATCCAATAATTAAAACTGTAACTAAAACCCATTACCTTAAAAACAATCGATACTACGCAATCATAACCAAATGTAGCAGCAATCACAATAATGTTGCATTAAAAAACTTCACCAGATCATAACCTTTAAAAATTAGCAATTGTTTTTAGAACACCACTATGAACCAGCAACCAAGAATACCTTTTTCATACAGATATTCTTCACCTAGCAACTACCAAAATTACAATGTTGATGAAAAAATATAGTAAGCACACTTGCAGTTTCACTTAGTGATGGTTTTACTTAACAACCAAGTTGCTGGTCCCAACTGTAAGAGCTAAATGAGGACTTAATGTATGTGGGGAAAAACACCAGCAGCTGAGAATACCAAACCACAGAAATCTACTGAATTGTTGATGTAGGAATTTTAAGATATGTAAAATGCTCTTTTGTGAGTTGTAGCTATGCAGTTCTACCCACCTATGTATAACTTCTTTACCAAACTTTGCATTCATCTTTCGGAAACTTCACATTGGTTTAGAAGCCTGAGTATTAAAATCCTTTCCACAATGCACCAGAATATCTATTCCATCCCCTCAAAAGCAACTCTTCTTGAACAATTGATGTGTATCTTCAAAGGCAATAATAATACTTTCTTCTGTTATCACAGAAAAAAAAATACTTCCCTTCACAGATGGAACAGAATTGCTATAATAACTTGATTTATTTCATGTTAGAGATCTTCTCAATATTGTAGAAAAATCTCCCAAATCCTACAGATAGAATTGTGAAGCATATCTAATTTAATTTAATTTAATTTAATTGGATTTGTATGCCGCCCCTCTCTGAGGACTCGGGGCGGCTCACAGCATGTACAGAAAAACAGGAAACAATAATAACAATCCAATTAATTCATTAAAAAACAATCTTAAAATTGTAATTAAAATAATATCAATATCATTCCTTCAACAGTCAAACTAAAGTATTCATTGGTCAGGGGGGAAGATCTAAGGAACTCCAGGCCTGGCGGCAAAGATGAGTTTTTAAACTCTTTCGGAAGACAAGGAGGGTGGGGGCAGTACTAATCTCTGGGAGGAGCTGATTCCAGAGGGCCAGGGCCCCCACAGAGAAGGCTCTTCCCCTAGGTCCCGCCAGCCGACATTGTTTGGTCGACGGGATGCTAAGGAGACCAACTCTGTGGGACCCCACCGGTCACTGGGATTCGTGCGGCAGAAGGCGGTCTCGGCGATAGTCTAGTCTTTGGCTTCCTAATGACATGTGTTAGCGCTTTCTCTTTCTCTCTTTTTGAAGAAGATAATAGGTTGGACATACAATACTAACCTTATGTATTTAATCACGTGTAGTTGGCAGGAAAATAATTTCCCACTGAACTACATGTATTATCCACTCCTTTATGTGCTAAGTAAATATTGAAAAGTTTGTTAATTTTTTAAAAACATATTATTTCTAAGTAAATTTGGGGGGCTTCAGTATTTGTAAATAAATAAATGTTCCTTCTCCACTTACGCTAAAAGCAGAAGCACCTCTCTCACCTATATTTCACAACCTGTCTTGAGGCTAAAAAAAGCAGGTGATCACCAGCCCATTTAGTGATCAACAATACACTTAAAACAATTTGGAACAAGGTATAACATCCATATTAATAGAAAAGTGACAGACAATGAGAAAGGAAAAGCCTGAAGCATGTGCCTAAACATCCTTAGACTTTGTACAGGAAATCTGGGATAATTGCACGATTCTGTTCAAAGATAATGCACTAATTTCATTGGTCAGAGGTAGATGAGGGGTAGCAATAGAGGAAAGCTACTGAAGTCTAAATTTTATGAGGAGCCACTTGACTAAAAGTGCAGAATGAAAGTTTACCCCAGCTATTTTTGGCAACATTCATGGCATACATTTTGCTTTTATCGGCTTCAAATTCAAATATTTCTTCACCATCTGGTGACCGGGTGCGTTTTTAAAAAATCAGTTATTTACTTTATGATCTACAACTACAGCACTGTTTACATATTAGAAGGTTTTCACAATTCCTTCCATATGTTCATTTGCTTTCTCATAAAAATGCTTTCCATTTAAGCCCATTTACAGGAATATACTCTGCTCTGTCAAATATTTAAGCATGAACCACAGTATAGCTCTTCTGAATATCCAGCTGGAATTTTACCACGAGAACCATTTCACAGCCCCTCCCTCATTTAAAAGTAAAAACCCACGAGCATATTGTTAGGCTTCTTAACTTTGTGCCCAACAAGACAGTCTAATCATTCATCAGAATGCTGGCTGGGGAATTCGAGGCATTGAAGTCCACAGGTCTTAAGTTGTCAAGGTTGGACATGCCTGCTATAGGGTATGTTGTTCTCTACCATCAAATATTAATCCAGAAAACAAATAAAATTTGAAATTCTCATATGCCTGTAGACTTCATTATATTGAAATGCTACTGCATAGTCTTACTGTCTATCATCAGATATGCCCTATATTTAAAATGTCATTCCATTACTTTATTGCAAAGGTGCAGAGCCCTGCCAATAGGGCATGCAAGAATTTTGTTTAAAAATAAATGAAATTAATACTGTGAAATATGCTATTCCGCTAAATTTGTACTACTGTATTATTATGGCTCTCACCATGTACATTTACATGACTAAATAGGTATAGATGGGAGAACTGACTTTATATATATCTTTTTATTTAATTTTTATTTATTTATTTTTTATTATTATTTTATTTTATTATTTTATTTTATTTTATTATTTTATTTTATTTTATTTGTAGGCTGCCCCTCTCCGTTGAGGCAGCTCACAACATGTCAACAGTAAAACAGTATACAAATTACAATTGGATCCAATTAATATAAATAATTAGTTTAAAACATTATAAAAACTAAATATCAAAAATCATTTATCTATTCATTCATTCATTCATTCATTCATTTTGTCCAATAGATAATGAAGGTTAATGAGATTAACCATGTAGAATATATATCAAAGAAAGGAAAGAAAGAAAGAAAGGATAGGAGTGAAGATATAAGAATAAAATGCAATACATCAATGGAGGATAGAAGAAGAGGTATATGAGTGGAATAATGACCCCAAGCCTGGTGGCATAAATAAGTTTTCAAATTTTTTTGAAAGGGGAGAAGGATTGGGGCAATACGAATCTGATTCACTACGAATATACATTCATTCATAAACTTCATTAATATAGTCCTTATTCTATTTGATACTTTTAATGTCCTTATTCTATTTGATACTTTTAATCAGTTAAGTCTATGTATATTTTTAGGAAGATATATTCTTCAGAAATCAATATTATCTGAATCCACAAGCATACTCCCCTTTGTGAACATTTTATTATATACAGTATATAGAAGATGTTAATTAGCTCAGAAAGGAAACACACATTAAAAAGGAACATTGAACTACCATCATTTTATTTTAAAAAGGCATGAAGCAAGACCATATGATTGAACAAAACAGAATTATGTCATTTCACAATGGAGGAAACAATCCAACAATTTTAAGAAGTGTGTTGATGATAGCAAATGACTAGCCAAGACATGCTGGAATCTCTTCTATGAAAAGATTAAGAAACATCTTTCCCACTGTGATCTCCAACTTTTTATGAATTCAGGTAAAATGATGAGAAAAGTCTAACAAAGTGGTTCCCTAAACTCTGGCCTAACAATGCGACTAGCATAGCGTATTAAGAGCCAGTGTGACAAGCAAATTAAACAAACTATGAGAATTATCCTTTGGTCTCTTGTAAAAAAAATGCAATTTTCTCAATAAGTTCATAATTAATTGAGCATCTGATGCTGGATCTCCCATAAATATAAGCCAAAAGTGGCTCTATATTCAGCCCATCCAAGTAGACAATCCAAAGCTTTCTGCATCTATTGTGGAAACTGATGGAAAAGTAGGTGGCATCTTCCCTTGAGAAGGTAATGCCCTGGGAATGGTGTTTAGTTCTGAATGTTATTATTTTGTTCTTTGTCATCCAATTTACTATATCCAGGAATTTGCAAATCACACAGACTTGTTTTATTGACTGGTGTATAAGTCTAAGAAACAAACCAACACACTCTAACATTTCAATAGTTACAGACTTGAACTCAGCCATTTGAAATAATAAAATTTATGCAACATTCTCAGAGACAATCATTTTTCCAAGATATGGCTTTCGTCAAATCTATCTAGGCAATACATTATGGCTTATAGGTTTTAGAGATTACAAATAGGAAGCTTGTCTCTTCTATTTTTGTAACCTTTATCTCCAAATTCCTATTTACATTTTATAGACTTTTGTATTTCTTGTCTCTGTTAGACACTACAGAAGATTATAGAAACACAGAAACATAGAAGATTGACGGCAGAAAAAGACCTCATGGTCCATCTAGTCTGCCCTTATACTATTTCCTGTATTTTATCTTAGGATGGATATATGTTTATCCTAGGCATGTTTAAATTCAGTTACTGTGGATTTACTAACGTTTGCTGGAAGTTTGTTCCAAGCATCTACTACTCTTTCAGTAAAATAATATTTTCTCACGTTACTTCTAATCTTTCCAATTAACCTCAGATTGTGCCTTGTGTTCACTTTCCTATTAAAAACACTTTCCTCCTGAACCTTATTTAACCCTTTAACATATTTAAATGGTTCGATCATGTCCCCCCTTTCCCTTCTGTCCTCCAGACTACAGATTGAGTTCATTAAGTCTTTCCTGATAAGTTTTATGCTTAAGAGCTTCCATCATTTTTGTAGCTGGTTCAATTTTATCAATATATTTTTGTAGGTGAGGTCTCCAGAACTGAATACAGTATTCCAAATGTGGTCTCACCAGTGCTCTATACAGGCGGGATCAATCTCCTGCTTGTTATACCTCTAACTATGCAGCCAAGCATTCTGCTTGCTTTCCCTACTGCCTGACTGCACTGTTCACCCATTTTGAGACTGTCAAAAATCACTACCCCTAAATCCTTCTCTTCTGAAGTTTTTGCTAACAGAACTGCTAATACAATACTCTGGTTGAGGATTCCTTTTCCCCAAGTGCATTATTTTACATTTGGAAACATTAAACTGCAGTTTCCATTGCTTTGACCATTTCTCTAGTAAAGCTAAATCATTTGCCATATTACAGACACTTCCAGGAATATCAACCCTATTGCACACTTTAGAGTTATCGGCAAATAGGCAAACCTTCCCTACCAAACCTTCCCCTATGTCACTCACAAAAGAATATTAAAAATAATAGGACCCAGAACAGATCCTTGTGGCACACCGCTTGTAACCAGGCTCGGCTCAGAATACTCGCCATTAACAACAACCTTCTGATATATATGCTTCAACCAGCTGCAAATCCACTGAACTATCCAGGGATTAATTTATCTATCAGCTCTTTATGCAATACCGTATCAAAGGCTTTGCTGAAGTCCAGATAGGCAATATCCACAGCACCACCTTCATCCAAACCTTTATGACATAGTCAAAGAAATCAATGAGAGTAGTCTGACATGATTTGCCCTCAGTAAAGCCATGCTGGTTTGGGTCCAATAAGTTATTGGTTTTTAGGTGCTGATTTATCCTCTTTTTGAGTAGTCTCCATCATTTTAACTATAACTGATGTGAAACTAACTGGCCTGTAGTTACTAGCTTCTTCTCTACTGCCCTTCTTATGGATAGGCACAACTCTGGCCATTCTTCTATCATCAGAAACATCACCTGTTAAAAGGGATTGGCTAAACAAATCAATCAGGGTGGTAGCAATCACATATGTGAGTTCTTTAAGAACTCTGGGGTGGATGTCATATAATCCCATTGCCTTATTTGTCTTTTACTGTTCAAGTTCTTCTAAGAAATTGGCCTCTGAGATCACTGGAGCTCAATCCCTACAGCTGTAAGCAATGCTATATCCACCCATAGTATTATATTGTAAGCTGCCTTCTGAGAAAACTGAACAGAAGTAGCTATTCAAATGGTCAGCAACCTCCTTATTCCCATCAATGTATGTATTATCTCCAGTACTAAGCTTTATGGGAAATCATCTGAGGTAAAAGTTTACTTCTGAATATTTTTTATTTGAAAAACATTTGAAACAGGGAAAATGTCCTGGGTTATATTAATTACAACCAAATCAAACTTGCCTTTAATGATGGGATCTTCACTTCAATAAACGTTTTGTGGGCACATAGAAGCATTTCAGAATATTGGATGTATCTATGCCAGAAAAAGGAGAACATTTACAATTGAAAGCTGACCAAGTAAGGGCAGTAGAGATTGTGCGAATGTGCAGCATGAAGGATTTTGAATGCTGGGAAGGTATGACAGGTCTCCCACAAATGCATGTCGTCAGTGGAGTTTGACATTCTGTCCCTCGCAGCCTCATTTAACTTGGTATCAAGTTCCTTAACCCTCAACAGTGAGGAAGAATTCACTACATCTAGTATATATCCAAGGTACTTTAGAACTGGTTAGTAAAATTGTTTGTGTGTTTTCCAGGTCTCTTTCTTTACATTATGTTTCTGCTATGGAGATACCTGATTTAAGAGTATTATTTAATGCTGAACCCTTCGTCCAACAAAGCAAATAATAACATAACTTGTCTTCCCAGTCCATATCAATTAATGGATATTTTGAAAGTAAAATAAATACAAATTGCAGTTTTCCTTTGATTAATAGATTATTTTATTAATTGTCTTATTACATTTACTGAAGTATCATTACAGAATAAACGAGGATCTACCTACTCAGATTACTTCATCCTCTTTCAATAAAACCTGCTATTCTACTCCAATGTAGATTTCGCAAAAGCTGTTTTCAAAAACTTGGCACTTCATATCTCTATTGCCATTCAAGTAGACAAGTATATATTTAAAAGTTTACAAGAAGATGGGAACTAATGGTATCACCCTACAGCTATAAAAATAGTATCAAGGGGAAAAAATATTCACATGTCATTAACAGAGGCCCTAAACCAGTGTTTACTTAACCTTGACAACTTTAAAATGAGTAAACTTTACCTCCCAGAATTCCCTAACTAGCTAATACTGGTGGAAAATTCTGAGAGTTCTGGAAATAATATATCTTATTGCCAAGGTTGAGAAACACTGCCCTGGGTGAATATAATAGTCCTATGACAAGAAGTTATTCAAAATTCTATTTGATCCTGGCATGACCATTCTACCCTATGCTACATAATTGCTATAATTTTATGTTCAAATGATTGGACATTCTTTCATTCGTTGTAGTTAAAGAGTTTTCTGGGAGGAAAAGATGTATAATAAATGATTAGGAAGGTAATTAAACAGTGGAACAAAAGAAACAATTAATGGCACCTTCCTATGAAGGTGTTACCATCATGTACCTCCAGTATCCAAGAGAGAGAATTGCAATGTGTTTGAGGATCCAATGGTGGGGAGCTTTTTTTTATGCTGGCCTTATTTGACCTTGACACAATGATGGACTTTGGTTGCTGATCATGTTCATTGTTATTTTCTAAGTGGTTTCTGATTATGTACAGTATCTGTTTCTATACGGGTTTGTAACTTTTTAATTGGATTGTTGTTTTTAACTGTTGTCAGCTTCTCAGAGTCACTTGGGAGGTTAGATCGGTAGCTATAAAAATTGAATGAATGAATGAATGAATGAATGAATGAATGAATCAATCAATCAATCAATCATTGAATGGTTTCAAGGAGACCAAAGCAATATTGTATTATTGGACAACCATGATCCCTTGGGTCATTGATACACACATACCAGACTCATTTTCAACTTCCTTAATGCTTTCAATGGCAGAGCTTCTAACATACTGGAAAAGTTCATAAAAATTCAGGGGAATATTCAGAGATGTCTCTACCTTGAAAGTAGTAGTCCTTTGCTGAATTGTATAGCACTATCAAATATCAGCTATTCATCACAGGAAATGTTTTATGACATTTTGTATTGCGTCATAAATGCTTTATGATAATTTTATATATAGTAAAATGTTTTAATTTTATAAACTTTTTATTACTGCATTCAATTTAAATTACAACTTTGATAAGATTTATAAAATTTGCCAGGTTTCAATTCCACAGGAGATATGAGTTCAAGATTTTGGATGCAGTCTGTAATTTAGCTCATTTGTTCAAAAGATTTTGTGGTGTACCATTTCAGCTAGTAAAAGGTTACCAATTTAGTAGTATATATAGACTGTGCCTGTAGCTTTCCAATTTAGCCAGTATCAGAACATATCGTTGGACTATTAAAATCTCTGGTCTAATCCAGAGTGTGCTTGTTATGTTTCATATTAATGTGTTTATTTTCATGGCACTGGTTTTATTGCCAACTTACACAGAGCAGGCACTAATCATAAAGAAGACATGAGTTGGCATATCACAGCATGTACACAGATTTGTGCACACATGTACGCATACATGTTGTGGTTGGCTCTGGTCCAGCCCCAAAGAATGTGGAGGTGGATGCAGGGGAAACATCAACATGTCATAGGCCTGTTTTATTGCCGACAGAGTCAGGTAGTGCAGTTTCCTCAGACGAAGAAGGTGGGGGAGACTTGAAAGAGGGGGGCTTGGCACACAGCCCAGGAAGCCAATCTCCATTATCTTCAGTCGATTCGGATGAGGAAGTGTTAGACCCACACATGCGCAGAATTATGCATAGAAGAAACCAACTGCAGAAATATTACAGGAGATAAGAGAGGCCACCTGTGTTTGGGTGGGGCTCCAGTAATTAGAGCTCCTGATATAAATAGCAATGTGCTGGCTTGGCCGTTGTGGAAGATTATCTGATCGTTGCTCTTCAGGACTGTGCCTTGCTGTTTCCGGACTTTGTTTGTTGATTTTTCACGACTTTGAAACCAAAGCAGAGCAAAGTGTGTGTGTTTCACTTCGTGGAAGAAGGAGGGCTGTGACGTTCCTTCACAGCTGCTAGCTAAGTACTTAAGGACTGATTAAGGGGATTGTACAGACTACCAGGTTGTTTTGGGATGAGTGCTCTTTGCAATACAAAAAGGGTGCTTTGTTTCTTTTGAATTTTTGTGATAAGAACATTGTTTTTGAACTTTCAAGTGCGTGTGTGTCTGAAATTTGTACCCTTGAATTTTCGGGAGACTCATACCATAGAGCCCAGCAGAACAATACATATACATGCACACAGACAGAATCTGATTACACTATTTTCACTTTTCTTTTGCATTTTATATGTAAAATAGTCATGAAAATTTCATATACTTGAAATATTTTAAATTTTTGAGAACCGGGTATAAATTTCTGATTTTACAGTTGTCTCTGTCATATTTCATAAAAATACTACTGGGCTAATTTTCATGGCTATAATGTGGAAGAACATTAGGTTGATGAGAGGTCCCTAACCTTGCAGGCTTGGTGGACCAGGAATGGTGATGGTGGGGTGGGGGAGGAGAGGTGTCCCTCACCTGCCGCTTGCAAGGCCCAGTTCCAAATGAGTGCAGCCTGATAGTGGGCTACAGCCCGGGGATTGGGAACCCCTGAGGTAAACAGCATCCTATATTATGGAATTCATGCTACATGTTACTAAAACTACTATTTGAGAATACAAATAGTAGTTTTAGTCCAAGTGGAGCTGGGCGGCATATAAATTTTACAAATAAATAAATAAATACAGTAGTACCTCTAGATACGAGCTGCTCCACATGCGAGTATTCCAAGCTACGAGCCACAAGGGGAGAGAAATTTCTGTTCCAGACCCGAGCTCAAATTCGGGATACGAGCCGAGCGTCCACTAGGCAGCGCAAGAATCCTTGCTTCTGGTTATCTCGGAGGGGAAAAACAAAGTCTAAAGCCATTTGTTCCAGATACGAGTTGTTCGACATACAAGCTCCCTTCTGGAACGAATTAAACTTGTATCTAGAGGTACTACTGTACATTAGTAATAGCTTATATTGGTACCAGGTTGCTCCAGAACTGAGCACACTCATTCTCAAAATTTTTAAAATGCAGCCTAAAACAGCTGTGTATGTTCACATCTTCTATTTCAGCCTCTCCATATTTTTTTTCTCAACTAGCAGTGGCAGGTGTCATTTGTCATTACATACGATATTGGTTCCTAAAGCTAGAGCCAAGACATTAAAAGTCAATGGGGGCCTCTCATGATTTTATTGCTGTCACATTGTGGAACTTATTGTGAGAAATTCTAGGCCACTTTAATCACTGAAACCAAGTTTAGTTTTCCACTTGAAAGAGTGCATGTTAATACAATATTTACGTTAAACTTCCTCTGAGATTTAGATGCTTAGTTGGGTGATAGGTAGAGGAGCAACTGGAGAAATTTGTAGAACTCATAGAAAACATAAAAAATATTTCTTGCGTTGGTAGAAGGCAAACTCCTCTTGATTTTCTTTGTGATACCTTTTAACATATTTTTTTCATATTATCTTGCTTGTTCCTAATAAAGAGATTACTCAACTATGTATTTCAATTCCATGTAATTTTTGCAGATTTGCATATGTAGAGGATGACTGGCAGAGGAAACAACTACTTTTATACTTTGAAATTAAGGAATGTCATTCCTATTGAGATATATTTTTCTGACTCCATCAAGTTGTCACTGTTTGATGTGCCTATGTCATATCTTCACATTTTACCCCCCCCCCCAAAAAAAAAGATGACTAGGAACAGAATGAAAATCCTCATGTTATGCTAAATCAAAATTTTGGTGTGTTAGAATTTCTGAATTGGAGATGTATATTTCAAGCCATTAAATTTTAATTTTAATCTGTGTTCTTTTTCATATTTCTCTGTTTGACTATATAGCATATACTATTAGTTTGAAGAAAATATCAAGAAAAATATCAAGAATGAAAAAAAATATCCATTCTGTATTTCAGGGCTGAAATGCTTCTAAATGGCATGAATAAATAATATGAATAATTAGAACTTATAATTTCTATAATTATATAATAATGATAATTGACAAAGCCAGGGGTTAACGCACCTGGCTAGTGTTCTGTCGGGCTCTCTGGTAGAATCCTCCCAAAAATTCACAGGTACAAATTTCAGACGCACATACGTTTGAAAATTCAAAACAATGTTCTTTATAATGAAAAGTCACCAAGCCCTCTTTTGGTATAGCAAAGAGCACTCGTCTCCAAACAAACTGGTAATTGATACAAGTCCATTATAAGTTCTGTGATACTTAGCTTGCAGCTGTGAGGCAATTCACAGTCCTTCTTCTTTCACAAAGTGAAACACACTTTGCTCTGGTTTAGTTTCAAAGCGGGGAAAAATCAGCACACAAAAGGTCAAAGTCAGTAAAGCAGTCACAAAACACAACGATCAGATAATCCTCCACAATGGCCAAACCCACAGGCTGCTATTTATAGTAGCCTCACTAATTAGCACAGCCCCACCCAACCACAGGTGGCCTCATTTTCTTTGATAATAATCTCTCAGTTGTTGTTGCCTATGCATCGCTCTCCGCATGCATGGCTGTATCATTAACTCTTGTTCTGAATCCAAGGAGGAGCTAGATAATTGATCTCCTTCTGAGCTGTCTGCCACACTCTCCTCCTCCCTGTCACTCATGTCTTCTTGGTCAGAGGAGCCTTCATCAGCAGATTCCACCAGGGGCAAGACAGGCCTGCAGCATGTGGATCTCTCCCCCACATCCACAGTCCTTGGGGCAGGAGCTGGGCCAGAGCTAACCACAACAGCTAGAAAGCAGGAAACTGTTAGTCCTAGTCCTGCCATGAAAGTTGACTGGATGACTTTCGGTCAGTCACTCACTCTCAGCCCAACTTACCTCTCAGGATTGGTGTGGGGAAAATAGGAGGAGGAAGTTCTGTTGGGCAGAGGTGGGTTCTTCCCAGCTCGGACTGGTTCTCTTGAATTGTTAGCAAACAGCTGATGACATCACAATGACATCACAGAACCAGTTTGGTTGGTGCCGGTCCTTGGGCACAGCCATTTTTTTTTTCAGAATTTTTTCAGAATTTTTTTTTAAAAAATCTGGGTATTTTTTCTTCTGCGCATTTGCAGAAGCTGGGTTTCCGTCACTCCGCATGCATCGCCATCTTATTTTTGGATTGGGGGGGGGGGGGTTGGAATTTTTGCCACTGTGCATGCACGGCCACATGGCACGGGAGGAAGCAAACCAACAGAGAGGTAAGTTAGAACTCACCCCTGTGTTGGGTATGTTCAATGCCTTGAGTTAATTGTAAAAATAATAAAGATGGGATACAAATAAATAAAATAATTATAATATTTTATAGGTTTCCCCGATATCTAAGAAACATCCCATATTTATATAATGCAATTTTGGATTTCAAATAACGAAGGAATAATCTATAGATGTAAAAATATTCATCTGTAATAAATCAATAGATACTAAAAATCAAAATTTACATGTTTTTAATTCATGTAAACCTTTTTTTACATAACGAAAGTTATATTATTTTTTTCCTAAGCCGATTTTAAGCAATGGTGATAGTTTTTGAAATATGTTCTTATACATTTTTTTCTGGAATAGGAAATGTTGTAGCATATTAAACTAATTGAAGTGGATATAATTTTTCCATTGTTATTATGCTAGAAAGGACAGAGTTACTATATAAAGTTCACAAAGAAAGAAAAAAAGACAATATACCAGAGCATGCGCATAAATAGCAAATGTAGACCATATAGCCAACCACCAAAGAATTGCTATGAATAATGAAGAAGAAATTATTTTTGGCAATGCTGTCTAAGAGGCAATCCTTTTCATAGAACACGGAAAGCACTTTTCTGCACATTCAGTTTTTGGGTGGGATAAAATAACTTCCTTACTTACTTATTGCAGTGTTTACCTCTTCATTTCCGTTCCCTCTCAATGCCATGAACAGAAAGCTTCACAGTTTAATACAAGCAGTTTGATATTTCCAGTGTCAAATTAGCTGCATAGTCTGCTTTGGCCTACTGTTACTCTGGATGTCCAATTTATTCCTGGGGCTGCTGTAACTAGATCATGAAATGATAGAATAATTTTGAAATATAATTTTTTAAATAAAGTAAGCATTTCTTAATGAGCAAACAGTAGTAGAATGAAGATAGGAAAGGACCCATTGGGGCAAGAGAAAGACTATAGGAATTACAGTAGTCCCTCACCTATCGCTGGTGTTACGTTCTAGACCCGGCCGCGATAGGTGAAATCCGCGATGGGGAATTTATCGACTCCGGATGCCTGGAGGCGAGCAACGGCCGGCTAATCTTCCCCTCCCCTACTACTTACTCTGCGCCTGAGGAAAAGAAGGGGAGGGGGGGCAAAAGAATCGCCGCCCCCGAGCATTCCCGACCCACTGCTATTCTTTGCAGCAGTTCGGCCAAACGTTGTCTTTTTTGCCTTGCCCCGGCTGGAAAGTCCCTGGTGAGCTGCCCCGGCTGGTTCTTTTTCTCTCTCTCTCTTTTCTTTTCTTTTTTTCCCCCTCCACCCGCCCAGCACTTCCTCTCCCGCCCTCAAGCCCAGTCTGGAAATCCCCGCCGCGTCGCGTTCCTTTCTTTGCTCGCGCTCGCTCATTCGCGCGCTGCCAGGAGCTCTTTCTACAACCCCAAGCACACCGCTGCCGCCGCCAACCACTAAGCGCGCCTCCAAAGACTGCCTTCTCAGCACTGGCGAGGCAGGTTGAACGAGGGGACTGGCCTCCGCCGGAGCTCAGTCCCCGCCCAGCTCATCATTCGCCCAGCTGGTTGGCTTGTCCTGCCCTTCCAAACTTCTAAGCGCCGTATCTGTGCCAACGCTGACTTCAAAACCCGCGATGAAGTGAAGCCATGGTGGGTGAAGCGCGATATAACGAGGGACTACTGTATTAAAATAAGTACTGATAGAAACAAACTTAGTTTTGCATTCTTACTGGGACCATCAAAATTATCCTAATGTTTTAAAGTCTCTCTTAAACTTTTTGTTTAGCAACAGGCTTATGCAGAGGGAACCAAAATCATCTACTATATTTGTGACAAAAGGCAATGTTAGCGATGAAGATTACCAGTTGATCTTTTAAAGATAATGTTCCCATAAATTCAATGAAATAAAGATCATTAAGTTCATAATATCCAACATATTTCAGTTGATTCCTGATGATGTGTCCAAGAAAAAGAGAGACAGTCAGTGGAAGTAATGACGTCTAAAATTGTTAGATTTACTAACTTTCTGACCTCAGTAAGACATGATTTTTATGGGCAAGATCTAATGTTACCACTCTGCCCCCTTATTTTTCTAATTGATACTTATGTTGCATTGCCAAAACAGCATGTAAAGTAAACACACTGTTAGCTCCATCTATCCACCAGACTCCAGAGGCTCTGGTCATTTACATTAATGACCAATTAACATTTATCAATTGCTACCATCGCACAGAATCTTCTAAGTAAGTTGTGCAGATTACATTTTAAATTCAAATACAACATGAATAGTTACGGGAATAATATTAAGCTTTTGTCTGGTAAATACAATCCTGCTATTTAATAGAGTTTAAATGAAGAACATTTCTATATGGGACCAATTCCATTCCCTAATTATACCGAGTTGTTTGAAGCCAACTATGACACTTGCTGACTTACTTTAACACAATTATTCTGGTGATTTTAAGATTTAGGATTTAATTGGATTTGTATGCCACCCCTCTCCGAGGACTCGGGGCGGCTCACAGCATATACAGAAAACAGTAATAAACAATCCAATTAATAATACATTAAAAAACAATCCTTAAAACAATGATCACCATGAATTTATTAGCACATTCCACCAATTAGCAGAAGAGCACGAAGTAAATTGTTATACAGTGGAACCCCGACATAAGAGCTGCTCTACTTAAGAGCAACTCGAGATAAGAGCTGGGAGGGGAGAGATATTTTTGTTCTACTTACAAGCCCAAATTCGAGATACAAGCGCCAAGGAGCTGTCTCCTGAAGCCAAATGCTAACTTCCACGTTCGGCTTCAGGAGACTGCTGCGAAGCGGCGCGCGTGTTTTAAAAGGTTGCAGCCGGCCTGGGGGGCTCGGGGGGGTGCTTGCAGCTTTCTTTCTTGCTCTTTTTCTTTCTCTCTTTTACCTTCCCTTCCTCTATTTCTTCTTTTCTTTCTCCTTCCCACCTTCTTCCCTCCCTCCCTCCCTTCACTCATTCCTCTCTTACTCTCCCCTTTCATAAGTTTCCTTGCTTCCTTCCTCTGTTCCTGTCCCTTCCCCCTTTCTTTCTTTCTTTCTTGCTCTTTTTCTTTCTCTCTTTTACCTTCCCTTCCTCTATTTCTTCTTTTCTTTCTCCTTCCCACCTTCTTCCCTCCCTCCCTCCCTTCACTCATTCCTCTCTTACTCTCCCCTTTCATAAGTTTCCTTGCTTCCTTCCTCTGTTCCTGTCCCTTCCCTCTTTCCTTCCTTCCTTCCCACCCTCCGTCCATTCATTCACCCATTCCTCTCTTGATCGCTTAAAGCCGGTCCCTGGTGCAAAAAGGGTTGGGGACCTCTGTCCTACAGGATTGGGTGGCAGAGAAGTTGAACATATGTAAATTTAAAAGTTTAAGAAAGTTTACAAGTTAAGTGAAAGAAACTTCATTATTCATTTATATGTACATGTACATTTCTTCATTAAAAACATGTCTTTCTGCATAATTTAGACTAACTTTGTGAGTTTTTTGAGGGCTGGAACCAATTAAAATTATTTACATTAATTCCTATGGGGAAAAGTCGTTCGAGATAAGAGCTGCTCGACTTAAGAGCCCAGGTCCGGAACGAATTAAACTCGTATCTCGAGGTACCACTGTATATCTCCTGCCACAAGAGTAAAATGCCATAACAAAGGGTGGGACCATTAATATCATCCAATCCTCCACCCACATTTTCAGAAGCGGTGGGCTCATCCGGGGCTCATCCACAAGTCTTGGCAAAATAAATACAAAACAAACCAATACATTCATTGAACTAGAAATGCCTTGCCTTTCGTAAGCTTCTTAAAACCCACCTCTGTCAGGCATGGGGGAATTGAGATATTCCCTTCCCCCTAGGCTTATAAAATTAATGCATGGTATGTCTGTATGTATGATTGGTTCCTTAAATTGGTTTTTTTTAAATTACTGTACTTTTAATATTAGATTTGTTTATATTGTCTTTTTACTGTGGTTAGCCGCCCTGAGTCTGCGGAGAGGGGCAGCATACAAATCTAATAAATATATAATTAAGCAAGCAAGCAAGCAAGCAAGCAAGCAAGCAAGCAAGCAAGCAAGCAAGCAAGCAAGCAAGCAAGCAAGCAAGCAAGCAAGCAAACAAACAAACAAACAAACAAACAAATAAATAGTCAATCCAGTCTGAATATCCATGTTGGGAAGGAAAACATATGTGAATGCCATTACTTATTTACATGTTTTTCACCTACAGGTGCAACTAGAGTACTTTAGCACATTCACTGGCATTTTGGCATAATCTGCAATTAGCAGTGGATGCTGCTTCAATTCAGTCCCAGACGTGACTGTCATTTATGTGAACGGACAGTTTTGGAGCTATTTCTGGACTGCACAAAGATGATATAGAGCAGTGATGGCGAACCTTTTTTCCCCTCGGGTGCTGAAACAATGTGCGCATGCACTATTGTGCATGCACGAGTGCCCACACTCATCATTCAATACCTTGGGAGGGTGAAAACAGCTTCCCCTACCCTCTGGAGACAGGAAATGGCCTCTTTCCCAACTTCTGGTGAGCCCAGTAGGCTCGTGTTTCACCCTCCCCAGGCTCCAAAGGCTTCCATGGAGCCAGGAGAAGGTAAAACACCCTCTCTGGAAGCCGAAAATGCCCTCACAGAGCCTCTGTGCAAGCCAGAAATCATCTGGCCAGCACACACATGCACGTTGGAACTGAACTAGGGTTACGGCTCGGATTCCAGCAGATATGACTCTGCGTGCCACCTGTGCCATCACTGATATAGAGAATTCCCCACTGTTTTCCTCCCTTGCAAATTTCACATCTCCCTGTGCAGAAATTACTTTGTTTAAAACATGGTCACAATTTAAAGATTAACTGGCAAAATCAACATAGATATTTTAAAGTGCACTTCAAATTTCATTCCACAGATGGAGCTGCTACAAAATTAATAGTAAAATTATCCACTTCATTGAAAATAAAGGGGGAAACAACTAATAGTGACTTTCTTATATACATTACACTCAAAGTAGGACTATTATTCTGTCCAAGGGCTTCAAGATATTGTTGCCTCTTCAAGGCAATTAATCTTCCTGTTCCCCATGGCTAAATGCCTGATCACATTATAAAAGAGAACCAATATCATTTACCAGCAACGTTCAGCTCATCTTTCCTTCCCTGCTTCTCTTGAAATCTAATCTATGAGAAGTTAGCAGAAAGATTGTAAGTTATTTTCTGCCGATGAGTGAAAATCGCTTGGACAAGTATTTTTTAAGAAATGTATCCTTTGTAAAATTGCAGTACACTACAGGTATTTTGTGGAAATTAGAATGGTTTTGTGAAATAGAATTGTTGTAACACTGGAAAAGCAAATTAAAAATCTCAAATGTGCTTAATAGATTGACCACCAATTCAACTTAAATACAATTAAACCAGTTTTGAATAAACCTACTCAAAATTAGGAAGTAAAATGTGAAAATGGTGAACCCCAATTCTCAGATTAGTTTTCATTTTTTATAACAAATGTAGAGAAAGAGGGAGAAAATTGTCAGAACTTAGATAATTTAGGTCTCATATTGAAATCATAGAGGTGTCTTGCTATTAACTTAGTCAGCTAGTAGCAAGAGTGATTTTAATTCTTCCCAGTCTCTTTTTATTGGTATATGCAGCTTCTGAAATCATTTTTTAACATTTCTCCAGCCAGTGCTTTTCCATCAGGGGTAGGTTCTAACTTATCTCGCCGTCGATTCACTTCCTCCCGCATGCACAGTGCAAAAAACCAAGCTTCTGCACATGCACAAAAGTAAAAAACAGCTTCTGCACATTTGCAGAAGCCAAAAACAAGGTGGCACCACCTATGCCACCAAGAGAGACGGTTTGGGGGCATGGCCAACCAGCGATCTCTCCCGGTTCGGTGTGTAGGGGGAAATTCCTGCTACCAGTTCAAACCAGGAGCAACCCACCTCTGTTTTCTATAGCAATTTTTTATAAGTATGGGAGACGCAAACTGGCATATTTGTCATTCAGGGAGAGGATCTGTAGATGCTTTATCTGAAATCCTTTATCTGAATCTATTTATCATGCTTGTGATGGTGAAAGTCTTTGGAGAGGGGCGGCATACAAAAATAAAATAAAATAATAAAAATAAATAAAAATAAAATAAAATAAAATAAAATAAATAAAATAAAATAAAAAGTCTTTTTGGGGCAGTAGTCTGAGTTTTAACACTTACAAAGTAGTTAGTTGCAACATGGTCTTTTCAATTTTGGAAAAAAACCTCTGCTCCCATTACATTATTCCCAATAGAGATGGGTAAGATCTCATTTTATTTTCTTTAAAGATTGATCAAACATTGCAATTTCTTCAGAAGGAATGAATAAATTTGGGAGAAAATGCAACTAGATTTATCTATTTTCACCAGAGAGCCAAATACCTGCCACAGAAGCTTTTGGTTATCCCCCAGGCTACATTATAAATTCAAAACACTGTAACAGATCCACTCAAAGGTCATGTAGAAACTAGCAAAGTTTTCATACTGTTTCAATACTGTTTGTTTTACCGATCCGTTTAGTGTGAGATAGTCTTCCGTAAAGGATATTACCTGCCTAATCCTAGAGCCCTCATTTGTAATAAAGAACAGAAACATTCAAGGCAACAAATGCCTTCATGAAGTTAAGCTTGCTGAAGAATGACTTAGTGGTTCAGTCTGTTGGCATCAAATCCTAAGATGAAATAAGTCTCATGTCCCTTGAAAAAAAAGCCATTAAAAAAAACCCCTCTAGGCATTCCAGACAGCAAGCACAGTGACTACATGTGTTTCCTTACAGAACACTCTGATCTCCCACACTGGCATAGCTAGAGTTCAGATCCCAGATGGGGAATTATTGTAGCGGATTGAGTTTCCAACTCCCAAGCACATGGTCTTGAAGTTTTTCTTCAACTTGGCTTGAGGGAAGGGTAGCCATGCTTTCCAATTTGCCTGCAATGCAGCACACATAATTAAGGAAGACATGCTCTGGGTAAAGGAGATGGTAAATTTGGGGGAGCTATAAAAGGTTATCTTGCCCCACCTTAAGCTTTGGTAATTACACTCTTTTTCTAGCCATTCGAAAAATGGCTTTAATTGTAAGATATTAGAAGGGAATTACGTCTGCCTAAAGAATCTGGTCTGCATACAAAATATTATGCGGGTTTTGAATAGCTTAAAAACAAGGACCACTGTCTTCCCAGTATGCTTCAAGGAAATTAAACAAAGCCAACCTAATTACTTTAATGTAAATAACCTTTTGTACACACATATAGTAACCTGTGTTATATAGACAGTAAGAAATAATGTGCCAAAGAAATTAGCGGTACAAGGGAAGAAAAAAGTACCATAAATCTTGTTTACACAAAACCATTTTTGTTGCAAACCATCCTTGTTTCTGCCCCATCCATGTACCGCTTCATACTCTATGCCGCTTAAAATTCAGACTGTTTATCTTGGTCTTTATGAGGATCTTACCAATTCCTCTTCATCTTGACTCATTCGTCTTTCATGCATTTAACTTAGTTTTTTATTTATACTTTACTATCTTAATACAAACCTCCTTGAGTCATGTAAAATTTTTCATATACATGCATAAACTTACAAATACTGAGATTCAATCTTCATTAATTCTCCCTATAAGATCTTAATAGAGTTTACTCCTATTGATCACTGATTTTTGTATTCAGTTCACTTGCATTGAGCACACATTCACACTTCAAAAGACCCGTTGTACCTACCTGAACGGTCTTCTCGATGCACTGGAAGGAGAGTCCAACATGGGTAATGTACCAATCCTATTGGTAGAAACTGAGTTATAATTAGCATAATGATAGCTACCGCCCCCTTACTGCTCCCATGAGCCCCAGTTTTAAAAACGAAAAACAATGTAAGAGGATAACTAACTTTTATTAATACAACGAATTTCAAACTTCCCATCTCCGACGTCTCTGAACTTCAACTAGTCGGGTGGGTTTGGACTCTCCTTCCAGTGCATCGAGAAGACCGTTCAGGTAGGTACAACGGGTCTTCTCCACTGCATCTGGAAGGAGAGTCCAACATGGGATATACCAAAGATTTACTGCCCATGGGAGGGAGAAGGTCTTGACTGGGACGTTGGAGATGCACACACTTTCTGTAGCACACGTCTACCAAACACTGCCTCAGCAGACGCAAATGAGTCCAACTTGTAGTGCTTAATAAATGTCGTAGGTGCCGCCCAAGTAGCAGCTCTGCAAATGTCTTCTATTGAGGCCTGTGTCGTCCAGGCCGCCGATGTGGCCACACTCCTGGTTGAATGAGCTGTTAGGCCCGGCGGGGGGTCGTGACCTCCCGCACTGTAGGCTTCCAGAATGCAGTCCTTTAGCCAACGGCTTATCGATTTAGAAGATAGTCCAAGTCCCATTCTGTGTTGAGCAAACGAAACAAACAAAGTCTCAGACTTCCTGAATGCTGCAGTTCTCCTGATATAAATCTTTAGAGCACGTCTTACATCAATTTTATGCCATCTTAATTCCAATGGATGGCTTCCATGCGTGCAGAGGTCAGGCAATATAAGTTCCTGTTTCCTGTGGAACAAAGTGTTCACCTTGGGAATGAATGACGGATCCAGGTGGAGTACCACTCTATCTGGATAGAAGATACATAAATCTGGTCTCACAGAGAGGGCTGAAATCTCTGACACTCTGCGTGCCGAAGTAATCGCTACTAAGGCTGTTTTCAAGGAGAGGAGCCTAAGCGGAATCGATCTCAGAGGCTCAAATGGTGGTTTTGTCAAGGCCTTAAGTACTATCGATAGGTCCCATGAAGGAAATCTCCGTACCGGTGGTGTATGTGAATTTGAGGCTCCACGTATAAAATCTCTGACCCACGAATGATGGGCTAGTGAACGAGACTCCGGTATCTGAATCATGGTGGAGAGTGCTGCCACCTGTCTCCTTAACGTGTTAGGAGCCAGTCCCCGGTCTATTCCTGCCTGCAGGAATTCCAACACCGTAATCACCGATGCCTCCTTGGGGTTCTTGCCCTCCTTGTCACAAAAGGTGCAAAAGGCAGCCCACGTGGCCTGGTATATCCTGGAGGTCGAGGGACGTCGAGCAGCCTGAATTGTATCGATGACCTTCTCCGGCAGATCTTGATGCTTTAATCTGTGCCTTTCAAGTGCCAGACGGTTAGTTGTAGCCACTGGGGATCCGGGTGTAGCAGGTTCCCTTGGCTGAGGGTGATGATGTTGTCTGGCATCCTCCATGGTGGAGCTACTGACAGAGCCATCAGGTCGGCGAACCACGGCCGGCGTGGCCAGTGTGGTGCCACCATCAGAACCTCTGCCCTTTCCTGGAGAATTTTCTCTATGACCCTTGGTATCAGGTTTACTGGAGGAAATGCATACAGCAGTCCTGTCGGCCAGGCTGACCGCAAGGCGTTGACCCCTTCTGTCCCCGGTTCCGGAAAACGTGAATAGAACCTTCGGGTCTGCATATTCCGGTGGGTGGCGAACAGATCTACAGCTGGAGTCCCAAACCTGTGCGATATCTGTTGGAAGAGCGCTGGGTCCAGCCTCCATTCTGTCGGGTCTAATGTAGTCCTGCTGAGCCAGTCTGCCTGGGTGTTGTTGGTCCCGGCAATGTGCTCTGCGGATAAGGACGCTAGGTGAAGTTCGGCCCAATCGAACAGATTTGCCGTCTCGTCCATGAGGCGACACGACCTCGTGTCCCCTTGGTGATTCAAATGGGCTCTGGTCGCCACATTGTCTCTAAGCACTAGTATGTGTTTGTTCTGGACAATAGAGCGGAAAGCCTGAAGAGCCAGAAAGACCGCTCTGAGTTCGAGGAAGTTGATGTTTATAGGTGTCAATTCCTCTGCTGACCATGTGCCCTGCGCCATGTGGGGGCCGATGTGAGCTCCCCAACCGTAAAGGCTGGCGTCTGTAGTGAGAATCATCTTGTCCTCCGTCTGAAAGGAAGAACCTCTGAGTATTGCGGGCGATGTCCACCATCTCAGGGAAACCTTGACGTGTCGTGGTATTTGTGTTCGCTGATGGGAGTGGCTCACCTTGGTCCTTTGTGCTGGCAGTAAAAACCACTGTAGGGCCCGGATGTGGTGTCTGGCCCAGGGTACAATCCCTATAGCCGAGACCAGGGTTCCCAAAACCTTTGACAACAGTGACATGGGGACCTGTCTGTGTTTGTTGAGCTCGGCTATCAAACGTTGTATATTCGCTATCCTCTCTGGGGAGAGGGAGACTGAGCCCGACAAGGTGTCTATGATGGCTCCCAGGTGTAAAAGCCTGGTACTGGGGACCAATTGACTCTTTTCTAGATTGATGGTAAAGCCATGAGCTTCCAATGTCCGTATAGTTTGGTTTAAGTCCTGTCTCGCCTGCGTTGGCGACCTGGACAGTATGATGATGTCGTCCAGATACGCCATCAGTCTGATGGATTGAGAGCGCAGGTGTGCCGTCAGGGCATCCAGGAGCTTGGTAAAAGTCCGTGGGGCTGACGAAAGGCCGAATGGCATGGCCTTGTATTGGTAGTGTGTTCCCTCTGAACAAAAACGGAGGTATTTCCGGTGCGATGTGTGTATGGGAATGTGCAGGTATGCCTCTTTCAGGTCGATGGACGTTAACAGATCCTGTGATCTGATTGGGGCCAAGATAGTTTGAAGCGAATGCATGTGGAATCGACTGTATTTTATGAAAAGATTGAGTTGCTTTAGGTTGAGAATCAACCTGCAACCTCCTGAAGCCTTGGGAACAATGAAAATCCTTGAGTAGAATCCTTTTCCCTCCTCCTGAGGCGGTACCGGCTCGATGGCTTGAATCTCCAGCAAATGAGCAATTTCGTTTTGTAGTTGCTGCTTGTCTTGCGGCTTTCGGACCTTTGGGCAGTGTATAAATTGGTTAGGGGGTTGGCCTACAAACTCCAGGCGTAGACCCCCTGACACCGTAGCTTGGACCCATTGGTCTGAGGTGGTGGTGTACCAGGAGGCGTTGAAGTGCTGGAGCTTCCCGCCGAGTGGCAACTGGGTGGCAGAGTCACTTAGAGTGGCGGAAGCCTCTCTGGGTGTTCCCCCGAAAGGGCCGCCTCGAGCCCTGGTAGCCCCTGGGTCGGTCTTGGAATGACCCCCGGTCGCTTCTGAAGGTTTGGTTTGAGAACTGACCTTGCATGTACGACCTTTGGCCCTGATCCGCCCCTGTGGTGCTATCCCAGCGGGGCGTTTGGTGCCTTGTATATGGCGCTGATCTCCGGTCCTGCCACCTGCCTGTTCTGGGGAGGACCTTCCTCTTGTCCTTGTCCTCAATGAGGACCTTGTCCAATATATCCCCAAAGAGCATAGAGCCTTGAAATGGGGCTGACGCCAGTCTCCATTTGGACTTCAGATCGGCTGGCCAGTGTCGAAGCCACAGGAGGCGGCGTGCTGCAAGTGTGGTAGCCATGCCTCTGCTGGAAAATTTAGCCGCGTGCAATGTGGCATCTGCGGAAAATTCCGCCGCAGCTCGTAGTTTAGCCAGGTCCTGACGTAGCCTTCCATCCTCCGGTCCCAGGCAAGATTGCATCTCCTGTATCCACCGGAGAGAAGCTCTATTGATAAAGGATGCAGCCGCTGCTGCTCGAAATCCCCAGCTCGCCATCTGGTGTGCCTTTTTTAGGAGTATCTCCGCCTTCCGGTCCTCTGGTTTCAAGCTTTCCCCTGTTTCAGAGGGCACCAGGGCGCTGGAGACCAAGGTCACGACCGGTTGGTCTATGGGTGGAAACTCGAGGAGTTTCTCCACCTCCTCGTCGAACGTGTAGAAGCGACGTTACAGATTGGATGGACCTTGAGCCGCAGCTGGGTATTGCCAAGGGCGCTTGACTCCCTGCAGGAAAATATTTGATGCCGGGAAATGTTCTCACTCGGGCTGGGGTTCCTGAAGCAAGGCATCTGGGGTCTTGTCTGCATCTTCTGTTGTCTTAGTTGTACCTGGTAGGTTCATCACCTGTTTAGCCTTAAACAACAGAGTCCTGAACAGTGTTGGCTTAAACAGGCCTACCGGTTGAGGTTGCTCGGGAGTTTTTTCTTCCTCAGAGAGGTCATACTCCCTGTCGCTGTCCTCTCCCATGAGTGGCTCCTCTGATAAGGACCCCAGGCCCAAGGGGGGCGGTGCTCACCAGATCTGCCCAGTTGTTGCTTGAGAAGGTTGCTGGCCATATTTATTGGCCCCAGCCGCCATGCCTTGAGAATAAACGTTGGCAATAAGATCCTGCAAGTCAGGTGGCATATCCTGCCAGGTGCTTGTCTGTGCCCTCAGTCCAGCCGCTGTGGGCGTGAACGTGGCAGCTGGGCCCTGGGAACTTCTTCTAGCATAGCTAGCTGACTCAGGTCTACTCCATGAAGGGCCTGGAGAGGACATGGTGCGTGGTAACACCGGTGAATGTCTGTCAGGTGACCAGTCCTCCTCAGAAAACCCAAAGGCCGGCATGGTGACTGGGTCAGGTGTTGAAACCTGCCTCTGGCCCAGTGGCACTGTGGAGGGGGAGGCCTGTAGAGCCGCCTCCAGTTTCTTTTCTAAGGCCTTAATCCGTTTTTCGGCCTCCTTCATAGCTGAGGCCGAGGCTGGGGACTGTGAAGTCTTAGACTTCTCCTTGGCCTTCCCTTTAGGCTTTTCCTTGGCCCCAGTGGGGGAGCAGCCTTCTCGAGCCCCGTTTGTTCCTCCATAGTACTCACAGTAGTCGAGTTGACTGAGGAACCATCAGCGTTTTGGCCCTGTAGCCTCGTTTCTCAGCAATTTTTTGGCTCTGAATCAGCAAAAGATGGCCACCATCTCCTTTGGCCAATCGCGCCTGCGCACTGAGGCTTGCAGCCTCTTCGCGCCTACCAGCTGCAGGAAGGACTTCCTGTTGGCGCCGTTTGGGTTGTGCAAGTAGCAACCAACATGGCGGCCCCCATGCAGTTCGCGGCTTTTTTGCCCCTGTGGCGAAGGGGGGGCGCTGCGGCCTCCAGCCCCCATTGCGGCTCATGGCAGCTCCCGCTGCATCGCCAGCGGCGCGCTCGCAGCTTCACTGGCCTCGCCGGGGTTTCTGGCAGTCCCAGCGTCTTTTTCTCGCCCTGCGGCTTCCTAGCCGGCGGCGGCTGCGGCTTGTTCGGCGGCCGCCGAACAGCTGAGAGGCGGGCTCCGTTCCTTGTCCAGAGCCCTGCGACAGCGTCCTCAAGCTTCCCAGTGGAGGGGGCGGACCCCTCCACCTTCAGCTGACAGCCCTGGTCTGGTCACGGAGGTCAGGGACCCCAGGCTGGGTGCTCCTCTACGGGGTGTTCCCACGGAGGGAATACAAAACCCCTGAGGAGGATCGGTGGGGGTGCTGCCCGCGGAGGGCAGAAAACCCCTTTCCTCTGTTCTTCCATCATCTGCGATCCTTCCAATCTGAAAGACAAAGAACAGGATTAAACAGGTCAACAACAATCAACTTATTTTTATTTACAAATTAATTCTAAATATTTAACTCCTAAGAGCAAAACTCAGTATGTCTCTACTCTTGGACTGAGTTTTTAAAACTGGGGCTCATGGGAGCAGTAAGGGGGCGGTAGCTATTATTATGCTAATTATAACTCAGTCTCTACCAACAGGATTGGTACATTACCCATGTTGGACTCTCCTTCCAGATGCAGTGGAGAACAATCCTCTTATACTCATTTTACCTGCACTGAACTCATATGCTTCTCCTGATATATACAACTCTTTATTTTCAAATACCAAAGTGGGAAGAGGTATGCTGTTATAAAAAACTCTTATTCCTCTCAACAAATATTCTCCATTTCCCCATCATTAGTAAACATTGTACCAATTGATGAATTTTCTCTACATACCAACACCTCTTTAATGCCACAAGTATTTCAAATATATTTATTCAGAAATACATTGAACAACTAATGGGACATCCCGCGCTCTCATCTTACCTCCCTGCTCCCTACTTACCTCATTCACAAAGTATTCCATTTATTCTCACACATAATATATTTGTGAGTAGATCTATACCACACTTATATCTAACAAACAAACCTCAGCTCCATAGTTATACAAAATATCCAGTAATTAAAGCCTATTCACTTTCTCATGTACTTCCTTAAATAAACAAATGTGCCATAAAACTTTCTTTCTCACATTTGTACATTTCTTAATTATTTCCTGAACGGGGGTGGTGTGGTGGTGGAGGGACATGAACTGTTGTGCACAGCCCCTTCCTAACATAAAAATGCAGTGTGGTTCACAAATTCTGTTTATTGTCACCTCTTATACACTTCAGTCAGAAACTCTGCCAAACACCTTCTCAGACACACTTAACAAGTTAATCTCCTTTCATATAAGAGAACAATAACAGCATTCTTCCAAACATCAGGGACAGATGTGTTCTTCCCACACACGCTGAATAAGTCACACAGCCACTTCATAAGCAAGCCACGTCCATATTTTGACATTTCCCATTATATGTTCTCCACCTGCAGATGTATCATTTTTCAACATTCTCACAGCATTTTATGACTTCTTATTCAGCTTTTTTTTTACCTTGGACACTTAGCATTTGTTTCTTTGACATATCACAGCATTTGAGCTTCATTCCCTTTAGTTTTACCCAAACCATTTCAACATTTTTATGTTTAATTACATTCACTTTCCAGAGGCTCTTCTTTTATTTCTCTTCATCCACTTCCATAACAATTTTTTAAAAATTTCTGTCAATGTTGCTCTGTGCTTTCATCTTCCAATCTTAACTATTCATTTTTTTTGGGCAGGGATTGTGCCCATTATATTAAAATATATCCTTCGGGTATATTTTGATGGAATTATTGACATTTTAATTCAACTACAATGATTTTAATTAGTACTTTTTAATAATATCCATATGTATAGCTCCATCTGCAAATAATTTATAGTATCTATAACTAGGATAACTGAATAGTTTTAGTTCCAAACTCTCATTTGCAATATTTTTATTGGAATTAAGGACAGCTCTTGCCTTTGCTGAAGCTAACAGTAGTATTTAGTACCTAAAGTTTCCTAAAATGAATACTGTTATCCCTCCTTTAGTGATCACAACTGGAATCAGCAACTTGGTCATTACAAGCAAAGCGGCTGTGGGTATTTCCTCGGAAAGACTATATTGACTGTCCATCCTTGGTTCGTGGGGGGGGGGGGGGGGGCGTGGAAATTGCCCCACTCAGAACGGGTTTGCAATTTGGGTGTCCTCCTAGACTCACAGCTAAGATTAGACCAACATTTGACAGCTGTAGCTAGGAAGACCTTAGCACAGGTTCGCCTGGTGCACCAATTGCGACTCTACTTGGATCAGGAGGCTCTTCTCACAGTTACTCATGCCCTTGTCAATTCACGCTTAGGTTTTTGCAACAAGGTATGCCCATGTTACACCAACACTCCGCAGTCTGCATTGGTTGCCGATCAATTTCTGGTCACAATTCAAAGTATTGGTTATGACCTATAAAGCCCTTCATGGCATCGGACCAGAATATCTCCGGGACCGCCTTCTGCTGCACGAATCCCAGCGACCGGTTAGGTCCCACAGAGTTGGACTTCTCTGGGTCCCATCGACTAAGCAATGTTGTTTGGCAGGACCCAGGAGAAGAGCCTTCTCTGTGGCGGCCCCGACCCTCTGGAACCAGCTCCCCCCAGATATCAGAGTTGCCCCCACCCTCCTTGCCTTTCGCAAGCTCCTTAAAACCCACCTCTGTCGTCTGGCATGGGGGAATTGAAATTTCTCTTCCCCCTAGGCTTATAGAATTTATACATGGTCTGCTTGTAGGTATGAGTGGTTTTTTAAAAAATTGAGGTTTTTTAGATTGTTTTTAATATTAGATTTGTTTACATTGTCTTTTTATATTGTTGTTAGCCGTCCCGAGTCTTCGGAGAGGGGCGACATACAAATCTAATAAATACAAATACAAATACAAACATGCTCTACATGGAGCTACCTCTGAGGAGTGTTTGGAGACTACAATTTGTACAGAATGCAGCTGCGCAAGTTGCTGTGGATACAACTAGGAACACCCACATTACACCAATTCTCCGCAAACTACACTTGCTCCCAGTTGGTTTCTGGATGCAATTCAAGGTGCTGGTCATTACCTTTAAAGCTCTACCTGGATTAGAGCCAGACTATCTTCGAGACCATCTTCTACCACATAGCTTCCAGCGACCCGCAAGGGCCCACAGAGTTGGTCTTCTCCGGGTCCCATTAGCTAAACAGTGTCAGCTGGCAGGTCCATGGGGGAGCCCCTTCCCTGTGACTACCCCGGCTCTCTGGAACCAGTTACCTCCTGAGATCCAGACTACCCCTACCCTATTGGTCTTCCAGACTGTGGTAAAGATATGGCATTTCCGACAGCCTGGAGCTATTGATCCTATGGTGGTAACCAGCGAGATCCAGCCACGAATGGTATGCAGGGTTTTAACTGTTTGTACTGTAAATTGATTTTAAACTGTTTTTAGAAGTTTTTGTACTATTATTGATGTTTTATATTTTTGCTTTGAGCCGCCTAGAGTCCCCAGGGAGTTGGGTGACATAGAAATTGAAGAAATCAAATAAATAAGTAAGTAAGTAAGTAAGTAAGTAAGTAAGTAAGTAAGTAAGTAAGTAAGTAAGTAAGTAAGTAAGTAAGTAAGTAAATAAGTGGTCACTTAAGTGAAACTGCAACTGTGCTTACAACCTTATTTCAGCTTTCCTTCATTTTAAAGACATGCAAATGCCATAAACGTGGGCACTGGTCACAAAGTTACTTTTCCATCACTGCTATAATACCATATACGTATTTCCGGCAGGTGTAAATGCAAGGTGTAAATCTGCTTCCAATAGATTCAGTACAAGATGATTATGTTTATTTATTTATTATTTATTTATTATTTGGATTTGTATGCCGCCCCTCTCCGAAGACTCGGGGCGGCTCACAACAAGTGTAAAACAAATCATAAATAATCCAATTAATTAAAATATTTAAAGATTTAAAAAACCCCATATACTAACAGACACACACACAAGCATACCATGTATAAATTAAACGTGCCCAGGGGGAGATGTTTAGTTTCCCCATGCCTGACGGCAAAGGTGGGTTTTGAGGAGTTTACGGAAGGCAGGAAGAGTAGGGGCAGTTCTGATCTCCGGGGGGAGTTGGTTCCAGAGAGTCGGTGCCACCACAGAGAAGGCTCTCCCCCTGGGGCCCGCCAACCGACATTGTTTAGTTGACGGGACCCGGAGGAGGGCCACTCTGTGGGACCTAATCGGTTGCTGGGATTCGTGCGGCAGAAGGCGGTCTCGGAGATATTCTGGTCCGATGCCATGAAGGGCTTTAAAGGTCATAACCAACACTTTGAATTGTGACCGGAAACTGATCAGCAGCCAATGCAGACTGCGGAGTGATGGTGAAACATGGGCATACCTGGGTAAGCCCATGACTGCTCTCGCATTCTTCACGATCTGAAGTTTCCGAACACTTTTCAAAGGTAGCCCCATGTAGAGAGCATTACAGTAGTCGAACCTCGAGGTGATGAGGGCATGAGTGACTGTGAGCAATGAGTCCCGGTCTAGATAGGGCCGCAACTGGTGCACCAGGCGAACCTGGGCAAACGCCCCCCTCGCCACAGCTGAGAGATGGTTTTCTAATGTGAGCTGTGGATCGAGGAGGACGCCCAAGTTGCGGACCCTCTCTGAGGGGGTCAGTAATTCCCCCCCCAGGGTAATGGACGGACAGATGGAATTGTCCTTGGGAGGCAAAACCCACAGCCACTCCGTCTTATCCGGGTTGAGCTTGAGTCTGTTGACACCCATCCAGGGCCCAACAGCCTCCAGGCACCGGCACATCACTTCCACCGCTTCGTTGACTGGGCATGGGGTGGAGATGTAAAGCTGGGTATCATCGGCATATTGATGATACCTCACCCCATGTCCTTGGATGATCTCACCCAGCGGTTTCATGTAGATGTTAAATAGCAAGGGGGAGAGGACCGACCCCTGAGACACTCCACAAGGGAGAGACCTCGGAGCCGACCTCTGACCCCCCACTAACACCGACTGCGACCGGCCAGAGAGGTAGGAGGAGAACCACTGAGAACCACAGTGCCTCCCACCCCCAACCCCTCCAACCGGTGCAGAAGGATACCATGGTCGATGTTATTTCAGAAATGTATATAATTCCTGCAGTTTCACCTAGTGACCACTTAATGTCAGGGCATAATTTGAAGTCTTTATTCAAATTTAAAGTTATGATTTAGGAAGAAAATTTCCGCTGAGTCTTCCTTCATGTGAACTTTGCAAGTGGAAACTTTTCTCTCTCCTTTTCTTTCTTCTCTTCACCTTTCAAATACACTTCCCTCTCCTCCACCCCAGATGCCTAAACTTCAGATTACAGCCTGCTTAAACTCCGATATACAATTTTGGTTAAAAAGTGACACACTTTTGAAGATGGTTCACTTCAACAATGAGACTAACCTTAAAATAAACTTGCTTAGGATTAGAATGTGTATGTATAACTATGTTCTAGCTATTCAGATGCCACATTTAAGTGATGATTGCCAAAATCTGAAGACTTTGCTTTAAAACTAGAAAATGAGGAAAAAAAACAATCCCAAACTAAAAGTATGTGAGTTAAACTAATATAAACTAGAATCTGGACTGTTGGGCTAGCATTCAGATTGCATAGTACCTAGTGTGCAGCTGTACATTATTATTGTTAAATTAAACAATAATAAACTAACATAAAATAACATATGACAAACTACAATGGGTGATGACAATATCTGTACTCCATTGCACCTATAAAAAATGCATTTCCTAAACTACTTTGCCATTTCTCAATATTATTACACCATTTCTCAAAGATTTTCCTGATTGCTCAATGCAACACTATACAGTATTATGTAAATAATCATACGCTGTGGCTCTTAAAAATGATAAATAATAATAAAATATTGTAGCTCTCAAACTGAACTAATAGAAAACATAAGCAAGCCTGATTTTAATGCCAAAAAATAAACACCCTTTCAATTTTATCCAAACAGAACATAATGTGCCATTTCTATGACACTTCTTTAACTATATGCTTTGAAAACCTAATTACATAGCATATTCATGAGAAAGTGACATCAGAAACACTAAACTTTCTGGGTCATATCTTATGAATTGCTGCAGCTATTCTGTAAGTGCCAAGATGACACAATTATTGTTAAGGTGGGCAATAAGATTGTATACTGCAGAGGAATGAGACTTTCCTAGATATAAAGGTACGCAATGGTTTAGCATTATATTCCAAAGTAATTAATCTCAGATTCTTGAATAAGTTTGATACTTCCATCTGGCTAATTTAGCAAAGAACAGGGGATATGGTGCCAGGTTTCATTTATCAGCCAGGAGAAAAATCAGGTCTATAGATAGTATAAACCTTTGCCTGGTGGACAATTCCTATCTGGTTTTGATGAGGAATTACGGGGATAAAATATCTATTGAACTGGTTATAATAATGCACCTTACTGGATAGGACAAGACAGGACCGGACCGGATGAGAGTGGAAAGGGGGGAAAAGGATAACGAGGGAGAAGAGTAACAGATGTCAATTTCTATCATATGTCAAGTAAACAGCAAACACACATGAGACTAATAAATTTAGCCTCCATGTGAGAACATTATGTTAGCATACTCTTCCCATCATTCCCCCAGGACTGTTGTTCCAGCCAAGGAATTAATACATTGTTCTCTCAATGCCATCTCACAAAAGTAAACCTAATAAGCCAGGTTGTATCACACATTCAAAATTAAATGCAGGTCCAATTAAAATTATTTGACTGATAAAAGAACTGGCTGTTGTCCTTTGATGCCATATATAAACCAAACTGGAGGTGGGGAAATTACTGACCCCTTCAGAGAGGGTCTGCAACTTGGCCGTTCTCCTCGATCCACAGCTTACATTAGAGAACCATCTTTCAGCTGTGGCGAGGGGGACGTTTGCCCAGGTTCGCCTGGTGCACCAGTTGCCACCCTACCTCGACCGGAAGTCACTGCTCACAGTCACTCATGCCCTCATCACCTCAAGATTCGACTACTGTAATGCTCTCTACATGGGGCTACCTTTGAAGAGTGTTCGGAAACTCCAGATCGTGCAAAATGCAGCTGCGAGAGCAATCATGGGCTTCACCAGGTATGCCCATGTCACACCAACACTCTGGATTTGCTTAATGACCGTGTGATTCACTTAACTGCAGTGGTCTGCCTAACAACCATGGCAAACCATGGTTATAAAATCGGGTATGACTAACAACCATGGCAAACCATGGTTATAAAATCGGGCATGACTCATGTAATGACTGCTTTGCTTAACAACAGAAATCCTGCTCCCAACTGTGATCATAAGTTGAGGAATACCTGTACAGTGGTACCTCTACTTATGAACTTAATTCGTTCCGTGACCAGCTTCTTAAGTGGAAAAGTTTGTAAGAAGAACCAATTTTTCCCATAGGAATCAATGTAAAAACAAATAATGTGTGAGATCGGGGAAACCATAGGGAGGGTGGAGGCTCTGTTTCCTCCCAGGAAGATTCTTAGAGAGGCCCCACAGAGGCTTCTCCCCACCTTTTCCAGCCCTGCTTCCTCTCAGGAGATTCTTAGAGAGGCCCCACAGAGGCTTCTCCCCACCTTTTCCAGCCCTGCTTCCTCTCAGGAGATTCCTAGAGGCCCCACAGAGGCTTCTCCCTGCCTTTTCCAATTACAGTTTCGGAGGTCGGCTTTACAACTGGAAAATGGTTCTTGAGAAGAGGCAAAAAAATCTTGAACATCCGGTTCTTACCTAGAAATGTTCATAAGTAGAGGCATTCTTAGGTAGAGGTACCACTGTATCACTTTTTTTTCAACTACTTGAATTTCTTGCCTCCCTTCCAGTCTTTGGGAAGAAGACCATGTTACCATGAAGGCAGGGTAGAAACTAGAAAAGAAAATGCAGTATCACTCTAGAACAGTAGTTGTAAACCTATGGTACATGCGCCAGAAAGGGCACGCAGACCCTTCTCTATGGGCACCCAAGCATTGCCCCAACTCAGCTCCACCGTGCATGGGCATGTGCCTGCTACTGGTCAGCTGGTTTTGGGATTTCTGCCATGTGGGGAGAGTGAGGCACATGAAAGGGGCTGCATGTGCATGAATGTTGGGGTGGAGTACATGTGGGGGGTACATGTGCATGTATGGGGGCAGGGCACATGCACGGCATCCAGGCACGCATTACATTTTGGGGGTTTGCACATACACTTTGGGTTAGCCATTACTGCTCTAGAATGAAGATTTCTTGCATTTTCAGGTTGAGTTTAAAACAGTGATGGCGAACGTACGGCACGGGTGCCACAGGTGGCACGTGGAGCTATATCTGCTGGCACGCAAGCTGTTGCCCTACCTCAGCTCCAATGTGCATGTGTGTGCTGGCTAGCTGATTTTTGGCTTACACAGAGACTCTGGAGGGCAATTTTGGCTTCGAGAGAGCCTCCAGGAGGATGGGAGAGGGCATTTTTCCCCTCCAAGGAAACCTTTGAGCCTGGAGAGGGCGAAACACGAGCCTACTGGGCCCATCAAAAGTTAGGAAACAGGCCGTTGCCTGCCTCCAGAGGACCTCCGGGGTCGGAGGAAACCGTTTTCTTTCTCCCCAGCCATTGAATTATGGGTGTGGGCACTCAGGCATGTGCAATAGCGGCCAAGCTCTTTCGGCACCCGAGGATAAAAAGGTTTGCCATCACTGGTTTAGAACCAAAGAAGGATTACACATAGAAAAAAATTATGAGACGGGAAGGATTTGTATTTTCTCCAGGGAAAGAAAATGGGAAAGAAAAAAGGATGAACTCAGTGGCAACACTATGCAGAGAAGGAAGCATAGGACTTCCTTAATATTAATCTACCTTGAGACAAAAGGTTTTTGTCCACAAGATGGGATTAAAGTGAACCTGTTGGGCAAGTCTAGGCAAGGTTTTCTTTCCACCCCATCCCCTTCTCATGGCTATATCCACATGACACCTGAATATATAGATTGGATGGATCTAGGTTTTGTTTATATGCAGCAAAGTCTTGAGTTAATGTGAAGGTTTTGCAATATCCTGCCTAAGTAATTGTATCCTCAGGCTAACACAGAGGATACCATAACATTGGTTGTAAAAATCATTTTTACTAAACATGCCATACATTCATTCATTCATTCATTCATTTAATTCGATTTTTATGCCGCCCTTCTCCTTAGACTCAGGGCGGCTTACAACATTTTAGCAATAGCACTTTTTTTTACAGAGCAAGGCTATTGCCCCCACAATCCAGGTCCTCATTTTGCCCACCTCAGAAGGATGGAAGGCTGAGTCAACCTTGAGCCGGTGATGACATTTGAACCGCTGACCTTCAGATCTACAAGTCAGCTTCAGTGGCCTGCAGTACAGCGCTCTACCTGCTGCGCCACCTCGCCATCCCCAACTTATGACACAACTGAGCCCAAAATTTCTGTTGCTGAGTGAGACATATGTTAAATGGATTTTTCCCCATTTTACAACCTTTCTTGCCACATTCATTAAATGAACCACTGCAGTTGGTAAATTAGTTACACAACTGTTAGCTGAATGAATCCTGCTTTCCTATTGACATTGCTTGTCGGAGAGTTGCAAAAGGGAATCACGTGACTCCGGGATACTTCAACTGTCATAAATATGGGTCAGATGTCTGAATTTTGATCATGTGACCACAGGGTCACTGCAGTGGTCATGTGAAAAACAGAAGTCACTTTTTTTCCTTTCCTTTGTAACCTCAAACAGTTATTAAATGAAATGTTGTAAATCAAGGTCTACCTGTATTCTTACCCTTCTGCATGGTATGCAAAAGAATATCTTCATTATCTTCTTTGTTCTGAAGATAACAAACACAACTTCAAAACTCAAATCACAAACTCCCTTCCATAAAAAAATAGCTTTTTCAACATTTTAGATGATCTTTCTTAACTCTCCTCTAAATTACAGGATGACATTGCAAGCATAAACCTAGCACAATTCTTTTGGCAACGAATGAAACAAGACAATTAGAAATCTTTAAGCTAGTCCTCCCTGCCAGTGTGAACTTTCAGAACTTAATCTTTTCCTTCTGCCCAGTTAACAATTCCATGATTAAAGGAACAGAAAATAAAAAGTATCAAGAGCTATTTAGAAAATGTATTAACAGCAAGCCAACAAAATGATTCATTAACTTTTCCTTTTCAATACTATGTTTACACAAGATGATTATGCCAACTAATTAGTATTTCTTCCTAGTTTATATAAGATAATTTTTTACATTTTTATAATGAGATGAATGAAGGAGGTCTACACTAATTTAATTGAGACCAGTTAATTTGGTTTCTAAATGTAATCTATACAGTTAATAGCATAAAGTATTTACTGGTATATCTCCATTCCTCCTTAAAAGTATACCAAGCCAAAAAAATAAAAAATAAAAAATAAGGAGGTGGAGCCTCCTGCCCCCGCTGCTACCGGTTCGCAGAACTGCGTCGAACCATGAGAAATCCACTGTTGTCCCAATCCTACTCTTATCCTAAAAATATACTGGCTGCATTACATTAGAAACCACAAACATCAAGGAGACTATAGTTATCCAATTGACCTCTCCAGGTTCCTAAGAGGTCAGTAAGGGGCGTACATAAGTGCACTAGTGTGCCTTTCGTCCCTTGTCCAATTGTCTCTCCTTATCTCATATCTCATATATCTTTTCTTCCTTTCATTTATCTTCTCCTCTATTTTTATATCTTTTTTTAAAATTTATTTTATTTATTTATTGTTAGAGTTGAAAAGGACCATGAAGGCCATCGAGTTCAACCCCCTGCCCAAGCAGGAACCCTATAGTACACCAGTCAAGTGTCAGTTCTATCTTCTCTTAAAAATGTCCAGAGTGTTGGAGTTCACAATGTCTGCTGGTAGGTTGTTCCATTGGTTGATCGCTCTGACCGTCAGAAAGTTCCTCCTTATCTCCATGTTGAATCTCTCCTTGGTCAGTTTCCAGCTGTTGTTCCTCGTTCGGCCCTCTGGTGCCCTGAAGAATAAAGTGATCCCCTCCTCTCTGTGACATCCCCTCGTATACTTGTAGACTGCTATCTTCTATTCTTTTCTTTATATATAATACTACATGTCTATTCTCTTCAATATGTATTGTGTATTGGACAAAATAAATAAATAAAATAAATAAATCTTCCTGAGTGCTCAGCAGAATCCCCAGCCCTTCTTTAAATGTGTTAAATTTAAAACGTGTTAAAAACACTAGCTTCCAGAATTATCTTTACACCCAAAAAAATCGTTTGGTTCCACAAAGGTCCTATAGATGTTCTAATAAAAATAGAATAAGGAACTACTGTACATCCCAGAGCATTGTTGTAAAAGTGATCATCTTCTAAAAGGAAAAAACAATTCAAAAAGATAAAGAAAGGTTAATATCGATGGAGGGGCTAGAATGACTCATCTCACCATCACTTTGCCTTCTGATGTTCTGGTGTTTTGTGACTATCAATGGTTCACCATAGCAACCACATTGTACATGGAGGAGAGCATCATAGCAGGGCTGTTTAGCCACATCTAAAACAAGATTTTCCCAAAGGGTAAAGGAATGATGAGCCGGGGTGGCACAGCAGGTAGAGTGCTGTACTGCAGGCCACTGAAGCTGACTTTAGATCTGTAAGTCAGCGGTTTAGATCTCATCACCGGCTCAAGGTTGACTCAGCCTTCCATCCTTCCGAGGTGGGTAAAATGAGGACCCAGATTGTGGGGGCAATAGGCTGGCTCTGTTACAAAAAGTGCTATTGCTAACATGTTGTAAGCCGCCCTGAGTCTAAGGAGAAGGGCAGCATAAAAATTGAATAAATAAATAAATAAATGATCCCATGATATTGCGCAACTATGCACTGAAATGCCTCAGCAATCCAGCACAAATTGTTTACAACCAAAGGCAGTCCTCAGATTATGACTGGGCTGGACTTACCATTGTTAAGTTATATGGTCATAAAATGGGATGTCACATGACTGCATCACTTAGCGACAGTAACCCATTTTCCATTGTAACCCCTGAAACTGTGTGGGTTCATTAGGTGGGAAGAGACAGATACCCCAGGAGGCAGCATTGATGCATGTGCAGGTGCTGCAGGGGGAGTGGGGTAGATGTCATGATCAGGCACTATGGAGCATGGATTAGCTGGTGAGGATTCCAGGTGGGTGGTAAGGAGTGTGAGTGGGCTAGCAAGGGCCACACGGGGCACTAGAGAGTACAGACAGGCCAATGGAGCTGTGGGCGCCAGGGATATGCCATGGGTAGGGTGTGCATACCACGGGGTATTGGCAGACAGAGAGGTGCTATGTTGTATAAGACCTCATGTTCCATAATGAGGATCCCAGGAGAAACAGTGGTATAATAATAATAATAATAATAATAATAATAATAATAATAATTATTATTATTATTATTATTTTATTAAATTTGTATGCCGCCCCTCTCCAAGGATGTCACGCTGAATGTTGCCAGCCCCAGAGACATTTAGTAATTAAAGAGTTAACTGTGTGTGCTTTACTAAGTTCCTCCTATTATGATGTAATATCCTGCCACATCTAACATCACATCCTTCTTCTTCACCCTAAAACTCCATTCTACCTCTATCATGTGAAGACATATTTTATTATGTTGTCCATCGAGACATGTTTATTTTCTACTTTTATAATAAAAGAAATCTTGTTTTTGAACAAATGACTGGGCTTCCATCTATCGCCTCCGCGGTGATTAAAGTTCTAACGGACTTTAATTATTTACAAACTGTGACAAAGGACTCGGAGTGGCTCAGAACAATAGCAATAATACAGCATAATACAAATCCAATATTAAAAATTAAAAACTAAATTAAAAACATGATTGTTTTTAGTAGTCAAAACAATCAATTCTACACAATCACGCCTCTCTCAAAAAGAAAGTTTCTCTGCCTGCAGTTGTCTTTCCTAGTGGGAAGCCAGCAGGGAAGGTGACAAATGGTGATCCCATGACTGTGGGATGCTTCAACCATCCTAAGTGCTAGCTGATTGCCAAGTGCCCAAATTATAATCATGTGATGTGAGGAGGGGGAGAATGTGATACTTGGAATTCCAGGGGCAGGTTATAAGTACCATTTGTTCAGTGCCATCATAACTTTGAACAATCACCGAACAAGTGGATAGCTTTTTCTCTGGCAATATTACCGTGCTAATCAGATCGTACAAAACATTTGCTAGACCAATTCTTGAATACAGCCCACCTGTCTGGAACCCACACTGCATATCGGACATAAATACGATCAAGAGAGTACAGAAATATTTCACAAGAAGAGTCCTCCACTCCTCCTCTCGCAACAAAATATTATTCCATCAGACTTGAAATTTTGGGCTTAGAATATTTAGAACTACGTCGCCTTCAATCTGATGTAAATGTGGTTCATAAAATCATCTGCTACAATGTCCTACCAGTCAATGACCACTTTAGCTTCCACCACAACAATACACAAGCACAAAATGGATAGAAACCTAATGTAAACCGCTCCAAACTCAAGTACAGAAAATACAACTTCAGCAACAGAATGGTCAATGCCTGGAATGCGCTATCTGACTGTGATCTCTTCCCCAAACCCCAAAAACCTTAGACTATCCACAGTTGACCTCACCCCATTCCTAAGAGGTCTGTAAGAGGCATGCATAAGCGCACCAACATGCCTGCCGTCAATGTCTTACTGTCCTATTGTTCTCATTTATTTGTACTTACTTTTGTTTATGTTTATGTTTATACCAATACCTGCTACCCTGTTTCCCTGAAAATAAGACAACGTCTTATATTAATTTTTTCTCCCAAAGATGTGCTACATCTTATTTTCAGGGGATGTCTTATTTTTTTCCAATGAATTGTATCCTGTATCCTGCTGCAGCAAAAACGCATCCAAACACGCAGCCACATGCTGGATGCATTTTAAATCTGATTGATGCAGCGTTTTGGGTTGCAAGTTATGGACAGCAGTGTTATATATGTTCTGTTCAGGAATGCTGCGAAACGAAACATCTCCTACGTCTTACTTTCAGGGGATGCCTTACATTAGGCAATTCTATGAAACCTCTCCTATGTCTTACTTTCGGGGGTGACTTATTTTCGGGGAAACAGGGTATCTTGTACATGTTTGACAAACAAATAAATAAAATAAATAAGTGGTTGTAATCCAAGGATTACCTGTACGTAGTCAAAAATTAGAAAGCAAATACAGTGGAACCTCGACATACTAGCAGCTCTACTTACGAGCTACTCGAGATAAGAGCTGGGAGGGGAGCGACATTTTTGTTCGCCTCCCGAGCTCACATTCGGGATACGAGCGCCAAGGAGCTGTCTCCTGAAGCCGAACGCTAACTTCCGCGTTCGGCTTCAGGAGACAGCTGCGAAGGGGCGCGCGTGTTTTAAAAGGTTGCAGCCGGCCTGGGGGGCTCGGGGGGGTGCTGGCAAGCCCCCCAGGCCGGCTGCGACGTTTTAAAACACGCGCGCCGCTTCGCAGCTGTCTCCTGAAGCCGAACGCGGAAGTTAGCGTTCGGCTTCAGGAGACAGCTGCGAAGCGGCGCACGTGTTTTAAAACGTCGCAGCCGGCCTGGGGGGCTCGGGGGGGTGCTGGCAAGCCCCCCAGGCCGACTGCAACCTTTTAAAACACCCGCGCCGCTTCGCAGCTGTCTCCTGAAGCTGAACGCTAAGTTCCGCGTTCGGCGGCAGCGGTTTTTTTTGTTGTTGCACGGATTAATTGACTTTACATTGTTTCCTATGGGAAACAATGTTTCGTCATACGAGCGTTCCGACTTACGAGCCTCCTTCCGGAACCAATTAGTCTCGTAAGTCGGGGTTCTACTGTACTGTATAAGCAAGAAAATGTGTTATTTTTACATTGGCATGAAAGTCCCAATACAAATAGTCCTGTACAACCATTTGTTTCATGAATATTCCAAGTTACAACAGCACTGAAAAACGGCATGTAAGGCCATTCCCATGGTCATGTGATCAAAAATTGAATGCTTGGCAACTGACATGTATTTATATTGGTTGCAGTGTTCTGGGGTCATGCAATCACCTTTTTCAACCTTCTGATGAGCAAAGTCAATGGGGTAACCAGATTCACTTAACACCTGCTGTGATTCACTTAATAAACAAATGTGGCAAGAAATGTTGTAAAATGTGCAAAACTCACTTAACGACTGTCTCGCTTAGCAGCATAAGTGTTTGGTTCAATCATGGTCATAAATTGGAAGACTACCTGTACTGGATAAATTTCAGGGAATGTCATTTCCTGGAAAAGCTGGAAACAGCCACAGAAGAGCAACAGCTGTTCATTTACCAGCTGTCAGAGAAACTCTGCATTTACAACCTATTGTATGCCTAGCACGGCTCATAAACTGAAATTTAAATAAGCCAAATTGCCACTGTCACCAATCATCCTTTCACATGAGAAAACTATTATTAACTATTTTAAATTATAATGAACCACTAATACTTAAATAGAGTAATAGTGGTTCAAAATGAGGAAAAAATTATTAATGCAGGACTGATATACTAGCTAGGTTTGGGGACGGATGTTACCAAGCCATAATCATCTTATTAATACAGATTTGTCATTTAATTTAATTCTGCACTTCAGTTATTTCAACCTTTTATAAAAAAAAAATAGGAGCAATATTTCCTGTTCCCTGTAGGTAGGTCTTTTCCACTTTAATTAGCAAAGGCCAGTCCAAGTGAAATTGAAAAGAAATCTATCATTAACTTCCATAAGGCAATTGTTCTGATTAATATACAGTAGAAAAACAAACTATAAATCCATAATAATCATGGCCTCAAGCGTATAAACTCTGTCAAAAATAGTTATGGTGAGGGATAAAACTGGGAGTTTGCCAAATAAAGAGTCACCTTCCCTCCCCATACACATTTCCATTCAAATACAATGTATTTGACTCATATGACCCAACTGCATTTTGACTCATATGACCCAACTGTATTGTTAAAGTAAGAACTGTGCCTCTCTTACACTTTTCAAAGGGAAAATGATTCACCTCTACTTTAAGCTTTTAAAATTCACCCTCCGTTTTTCCTTTTAACATACATAGAAACATAGAAGATTAATGGCAGAAAAAGACCTCATGGTCCATCTAGTCTGCCCTTATACTATTTCCTGTATTTTATCTTAGAATGGATATATGTTTATCCCAGGCATGTTTAAATACAACTAGAAGAATATTATTTTAGTAGCAAAACAACAGTAAATACAAAGATTCTTTTTTTTTCAAGAGGCACCTGGACTTCCAGGTCTGACTAGATGGTGGGGAATGGAAAGATTTACTTACTACTTACTTACTTACTCACTCACTCACTCACTCACTCACTCACTCACTCACTCACTCACTTACTGGATTTGTATGCTGCCCATTCTGGGAGGCTTTATAACAATAAAAAATAATATAAGAAACAATTTTAAATCCCATCAATGCAGTCATATCATGTCATACAATCATTACTGTGGCCAGAGTTGAAGGTTGTCAGTTACTCACGGCCCCCAGGCCTGCCAGCAAAGCCAGCTTTTCTTCTGTAAAGTCAGTACGGTGGGAGCAGTACAGATCTCGGGGGGGTAATTGGTTCCAGAGACCCGGTGTTGCCACAGAGAAGGCTCTCCTCTGTGGCCCCACAGAGGAGAGCCCGTTGCTTAGTCAACGGGACCCAGAAAAGGCCAACCCTATTTGGCAGGAGACGGTCCCGAAGAGAGTCTGGCCCTAAGCCATGTAGGACTTTATAGATGATAACCAACACCTTGAATTGTGACCAGAGACCAATTGGAAGCCAGTGCAGCTCACGTAGTGTTGGGGTGATGTGGGTGTATCTGGATACACCCACAACAGCTCACGCAGCTGCGTTCTGGACTAGTTGAAGTCTCCAAACACTTTTGAAGGCTAGCCCCATGTAGAGTGTGTTGCAATAATCGAACCGCGAGCTGATAAGGGTATGAGTGATTGTGAGCAGAGCCTCCTGGTCCAGGTAGGGCCGCAATTGATGCACCAGGCGGATCTGTGCAAAGGTCCCCATGGCCACAGCCGAGAGATGTTGTTTAAGTCTCAGCTGAGGATCCAGGAGGATCCCCAAATTGCGGATCCTTTCTGAAGGGGTTAAGATTACCCTCCCCCCAGTCAACCTTCGTCAAAGCAGAAGATATTTGGTGATATTCATGAAACAAATTTAAGAGATTATGGGAAATTTTTCTTAATATACAATGTTCTACAAACCCTTTTTGTCAGAAGAATGATCTAGAGGAAAAACAATATAGGAGTCTACCACAGAGTGTCAGCATAAACTGATTTCATTATTACACTAAAAACACCTATAAATGACTACTCTTCTAGGTCTCCAGGAAATATGTTTTGTTTTTTAAATCAACTGACGGACCTAGGCTAGTTATTTTCAATTAACCAGTCAGTCAGTCAGTCAGTCAGTCAGTCAGTTCATCCATCCATCCATCCATCTGGTAAAGTTGGGAAGGTGCAGATCTCCAGAGACAGTTGGTTCCATAGGGCCAGAGCCACCACAGAGAAGGCCCTTCCCCACGTCCCGCGAGCCAACATTGTTTGGCTGACGGAATCCGGAGAAGGCCAACTCTGTGGGCTCTTATTGGTCTCTGGGAGGTATGCGGCAGAAGGCAGTCCTGAAAACAGTCTGCTCCTGAACCACATAGGCTATATCAGGGATGGCAATCCTTTTTCTGGTTGCATGCCTAAAATGTGTATGTGGGTCCCACAATGCAATGTGCGCCCCACCTGTGCACGTGCACATGACTCCCCTCCCGCACATGCACGGTTTCCCACAAATGCCTCCCCCCAGCCTGTTTTGGGCCTGGAAAGACTCCTTCACCAAACTTTGCCAGCATGAACTGTCTACCATGGCTGCTCCTCATCCTCGCACTCTGGGCAACATCTGGCATGGCTGTTTATGCCAACAAATGTTGGCGCCTTAGACTTCTTCCAAGGGAGCATTCATTCATTCATTTATTTATTTATTAGATTTGTATGCCGCTCCTCTCCGTAGACTCGGGGCGGCTAACAACAATAATAAAACAGCATATGACAAATCTAATATTTAAAATAACTAAAAACCCTTATTAAAAAACACAAACATACACACAAACATATCATGCATCAATTGTATAGGCCTGGGGGAAAGGAATATCTCAATTCCCCCATGCCTGATGACAGAGGTGGGTTTTAAGGAGCTTACGAAAGGCAAGGAGGGTGGGGGCAATTCTGATCTCTGGGGGGAGCTGGTTCCAAAGGGTCAGGGCCACCACAGAGAAGGCTCTTCCCCTGGGTCCCGCCAAACGACATTGTTTAGTTGACGGGACCCGGAGAAGGCCAATTCTGTGGGACCTAACTGGTCACTGGGATTCGTGCGGCAAAAGGCGGTCCCGGAGATATTCCGGTCTGATGCCATGAAGGGCTTTATAGGTCATAACCAACACTTTGAATTGTGACCGGAAACTGATCGGCAACCAATGCAGACTGGTGTAACATGGGCATACTTAGAGAAGCCTATGATTGCTCTCGCAGCTGCATTCTGCACGATCTGAAGTTTCTGAACACTTTTAAAAGGTAGCCCCATGTAGATAGCATTCCTGGCCAGCACACCTCTTACCACTTACTGCAGATGCTGGGGAAGCAGCAGTGTGAGAACTGCCACTGCCAGGCACGAAGGGATGGGGGCAGCAGGAACAGGAGGCTGGGGTACTCCACAGCTCGGCACACATGCACAGCTTTTGGAGGAGGCTACCTGAAGCTTGGTGAAGGAGAAAATGGCCTCGTCTCTCTGGAAAGCCAGAATCAGGGGGCATGCACGCTGGAGCTGACAGGGCAATGCCTTGCATGGCCTTGGATATGGATAGGTTCACTATCATGGGTCTATATAATGATGGACAGAATCTTTTGCACTATCTCTCCAAACATAAGTGGAATACATTTACTCGCTTCAGTGATATCAGCATTCTTTATGCTATCAAGCCTGGTTGTTACTATTGCCACTTTTGTTTCAATGGCAAATTTAATTGATTTCTCTTCTTGGTTGTGACCAACCAACATAACATGCATGTGCACTCACTTAGAATGTCTAACTAATTTCCCAGTGCAGAAATCAGTATTTGCTAATGATGTAACAAAACTCTCAGTTTGAAAGTAAATTAAGCGCTCATTGTCCCAACAATAAAAATTAATTCCAATTCCATGCTGAATTTCTCTGTCTTGATTTGACTAGGCCATATTGTACAGCACCGTGTCCTTACTTAACCTTAACCAACCAACCAACCGAACAGAAACAGTAAACAGAAAATTTGGCTAAAAACACTGGGTTCTGTAATGATCAAAACCTGCATTTTCTCCCCTTCTAAATTATAACGTGCCTGAGGTGGAACAGAGCAAAATAGAGTTCAAGTTGTTGTATTCAGCTTGAACCTTCTGTGATTACATACCTGCAGGGAAGCAAAGTCTTTAGAAGCAAAGGCTCCAAGAATAGCAGCACCCATTAGCACAGACTCCACTTCTTGGGCTAGAACAACAGGCATGCCTGGGCAAAGACAACAGATCAGTTAAAGGGCCTGAGGTACGAAGCATGTAAGAAACACCTCTCCCTGAAGTATTAAAACAGTTGCCTCTTTTTAAAGGCAGATATGGCTTCTTGGTATGATCGTCTTGGTGTCCCCTAAGCCAGGGGTCACCAATCTTGGCAACAGTTGCTGGCTGAAGAACTCTAGAAGTTAAAATCCATAAGTCTGAAAGTTACCAAGTTTGGAGACCCCTGCCCTGAGCATTAAACGCAAGCCAAATTCAATGTAGAAACAGTCAAGGGGTAGCATTAAGAAACCTGTAGTGATAAATACTATCTTAGGATGCATAGATAAAATTAGTAGGTTTTCCGTGGTTAAAAAAAATATTTTGACAAAATACAATTGCTTAAACTTGTGGAGGCATTAAGTTATACATTGACTTTATAGCTGTCATGCTTTAAATGTATTTTTCAATTTACTTGGTGCTCACGTTGACATCATTGTTAAGTGCCTTCAAACAATGAATGTATTCATCTTGCCCTCTGAACAATATGAATCTGAGGCTATTAAATGGTCTATGAAATTATCTATTGGTCGCCCGCATAATTGGTTAATGGGTACTTGAATTTAACAGTAATATATTCAGTATTTTCCTGTCTTTTCCTGGAAGAATAGGGGATTGATAAAGGAATGTTAAGTATTTTATCAGATAGATTTTAATGAGGGCAAGAGAACTGAGAGCATTTTAGTAAGATGAACTCTGACATCCTATGTCAATCACAGTTCCTACAATCAGGAAAAATTCCTAAGCCGCAGAAAGGCCTCTTTGTCCAATGTTCTGCTTGGCTATTAGATACAGTCAAAGGACCCCAGTTTAAAATTTAATCAGAATTATCTATTAATAGATCTTTAATTTAAGACATCAGAAAGGAACTCTTGGTTTCAAAGTTATTTGAATTAGATAAAGAAAAAGGTGCACACTTGATAAAATCACATTGGACAAATAGAAACGATCGCTGTGGCAACAGCCTGTTGTGCATATCTACCCCAGGTCAAGACCTTATATCATTTGGTTCACTTTTTCTGCTTTCAAGAAATGTAATTACTTAATGCTGATTTTGATCTCAATTCCTGGTTTGATGTTGAAGAGATGCAAATCTAAAAGCAAAATACCCAGAGCCCAAGTTTTAGACTTGATGTAAACCATATTGGTTCCTGTGAAGAATAAAGGGCTGATATGGTTCATGGTTTGTTTTTAATCCCAACCTTTTAGAACTGTGGAAATACATTTTCCACAGGTAAAATATATTTTCTTTCTAACCACAAGATATATCCAAAAATACTCATGCATAAATGACAAGTTAGATGAATTAGGATCTCCTCTTATAAACAGGTAATTTGATCAGAAAAATGAATCTCCCGACATCTTTTTCCGGTTTCAATTTAAATTGGCATATTTTAAATTTTAAAATATGCCAATTTTCTGTATCTTTACTATTTGATAAATGGCAAATACTAACACATCAGTGAATATTATGAATTAAATATAACTCCTTACCTACTCTGCATCAATAGCCATCTTAAATCATACAACACACAGTTTACATGTTTGAATTATTTGAAAAATTAAAATTATTCATTTACTTTCAACGAATAATTGAGAAATTATCCATCAGAAAAATATAAGTGTTATTTCTGGGCAGCACTAGAAATATTATTTCACAATGGTGTGTAATGTACTATTTATCATTTCAATTGGTGTAGTTATTTATCTTTATTTCGGAACATTGGAATTTGTTTTTGATTGAATCAGACCAATTTCTTTAGCTGTATTCTGAAACTTACCAATGATGTCCGCATGCATTTGGACAAAGAGAGGGTTCTTGCTCAGACCACCACACATAAAGAGAGTGTTGATACGATGTCCTGCGACTTGCATTGTTTCTACAATATGTCTGGTTCCCAACTTAAATGTAACAGAACATAAAGAAATATTTATTAAGAAAAAGTGCTACAGGTAAAATGGTTCTTTGAAAAGCTGAAAGGCTATAGTTCTTTCCAATGATGAGAAAGAAGAGTTTTCAAAAAGCTAGGATCAAAAGTGATTACAATGTTGAAATTCTAAGTTTTCTGCTTTTGACATTAAATTGTCCATCTATGCCTCCAGATTAATTGTAAGACAGGGATTAGTTTATAAGAAAAATATACACATATAAACACTGCAACAAGAATTGCGATAGCACAACTCTGGAAAAATGACCAGACCCCAACGGAAGACTTAATTATAGATAAGATATATACATGCGTGGAGATGGATGAACTCACTAACTCAATCAAGGGAAGCAAAATCATGGAATCAAAACGAACAGGGCAAAAATGGCATGAATGGGTTCAAAAGAGAATATAGAAATAATATAATATGAAGCAATAGTACAATTGAAACAATCTACAGCTACCTTGTAAAAAGTTTTATTTACCAGTTAGTGAACGTAATAAATATTAGAATATAAAAGTATGAAATATAATGTATATAATGGAATGTAACAGGTAAAAATCTACTACGGTATAAGAATGTTAATAGAGATGGTTTATAATCTGTAAAACAGAATAATGTGTGATTTGAATTATATGTGAAAACTTAATAAAGAAAATATTTTTTAAAAAATATTCACGAATAGTGGAAAAAATGCAGGAATTAACATTGTTAAACATAAGCCAGTCATATTTTTATCCCTCTTTTATATCCAGGTTAATACATTTTTGTTTAGAAATCAATTTAGTTAAAATAGTTCCGACCAAGAGCACTTTTTTCAAGCCTAACCTTTGACTTACCTTCTGAAAAAGTAAAATTAAATTAAAACTATAGAAATAAACGTTTAAATGGGTTTACGGGATTTTTGTTTCGCATTTCCAGCTCATGCAGAGAAACCCTTTGAACACTAACTGTGTATTTAAAATTGGTTTTTGGATTTCAACTGAAAGAAAATAAAAACCTCAAAAGTAACATTACTGCCAAATCTACCCTTTGCCAAACTCATAATACTAAAGAATTCCCTCGGCATTTAACGCTGAACATCTTCTGAAGCACGGCCAAAGTTCATCGTAAGATTTACAATATGCTGCAAATGCCTGTACAGACTTTGCCAGGATATTTAAGAAAAGCAGAGTTAAGCTTCAATTGTTTATTTCATCCTGATTAAATTTCACAGGAATTTTGATTTAAAATAGGTAGTTCTGGCAAGCACTTAACGTTATCAAGGGCACCTAATGAAAGGCGTGGTATAATTAATGACACATAATATGTTAATTACTATATTAGATGTGGATGATGGGAAATGTAATCCACCTCTTCTGGAGATTATCAGACTGAGGAAAACTCTCCTGTCCTCATTGCTTTCATAACTAAGGGACAGTTACTCGCTTTTAAAAATTGTGTCTTGCTTTGACGCTGTGAATAGTTTCATTCTTAACTACTGCAATTTTACCACTTGAGAGCACTGTGGATATTTTTCAGAATTCCTGCAACCTAGATTTATCTAGATATCTGTAACATTAATTGAAAAGTTAATACTCATAATATCTCCAAACACAAAAAATAACCTTTTCCCAATTTCAAACCTAGTTACCGTATTTTTCAGAGTATAAGGCGCAATTTTCCCACCCACTCCTGAAAGAGGGTGGAAATGTTGGCGTGTCTTATATACCACCATTTTTTGTTTCCTGAAGCCCCGCCACCGTGTCCCATTTTTGCTAAAAATGGGCACATTTTTGGCAAAAAGGGGTGCACAGAAGGTTTGGGAGGTCTGCAGAATGCTATTAGGGAATGGGGGAAGGCAAAAATTCGCCCCATTTTTGTGAAAAATGGCCCGGTTTCTTTGCCAGTTTTTCACAGAAACAGGGGCATTTTTGCCTTTTTCCAGCAGCACTGTGCAGGCCTCCCAAACCCTCTGTGCACCCCATTTTTCACAAAACCAGTGAAAAACAGCCCTGCCTGCGCTACTCGAGGGCTGGCAATGGAGTCCCCATACTTATTGTCTGGGTATTTTAATCTGTTGTTGCTCGGTGAATCCTCTGGGTTAGCGCAGGAGTTCATGGTCACCATGGCAACCATGGACCTGACTCAAGTAATTCAGGGCCCAACCCACGAGAGGGGGCACACTCTCGACATGGTTTTCCTCTCAGGGCAGCTGAGTAACGATCTGATATTAAGGGGCTTAGAGACGTTGCCTTTGTTGTGATCAGATCATTTTCTATTGCGGCTTGATTTTAAGGCCTCAATCCTCCCCCACAGGAAGGCAGAACCGATTAGGAGGTTCCGCCCCAGACGCCGGATGGATCCAGATGGTTTTCAAAGGGAGTTTGGGGTTTTGCCAGATTTGCTTGTACAGTTTGGCAGAGTCCCTTGCTGCAGCCTGGAATATGGCTGTGACGGAGGCTCTAGACCAAATTGCGCCTTTGCGACCTCTCTGGCAACAGACCCTGGAGATCTCCTTGGTTTACCAAGGCGCTCCAGGGAATGAAACACCAGAAGAGAAGTCTAGAGAAGTGTTGAAGGAAAACCAAACCCGAATCTGACCGAACACTTGTAAAAGCTCATTTTAAGATTTACAAAGTGGCGATCAGGTCGACAAGACGTGCATACAATGTCAGCCTGATTGTGTCTGCGGAATCCTGCTCACTCTCTCCTTAATCAGGGGGGAGTTGAGGAACCCTTGCAGGGTAGTGCTGAGGCATTTAACCAGTTTTTCGCAGATAAAATTGCTCAGATCCGGACTGATCTTGACTCCAATTGGAATGCAGAGTCAGCTGACAATGAGTCAGTCAAGATGACAGGGGCCCATCTTAGTCCACCTGTTTGGAGCCAGTTTGCCCTGGCAAGATCTGATGAAATGGACAAGGCCATTGGAGCTGTGAGTTCAGCCACCTGCCTACTAGACGCATGTCCCTCCTGGCTGGTCTCGGCCAGCAGGGTGGTGACACGGAGCCCCCTCTTCAAGAAGCATTCCCTGGACCCAGACGTATTTAATAAGTATCGTCCTGTCTCCAACCTTCCCTTTATGGGGAAGGTTGATGAGAAGGTGGTGTTGCTCCAGCTCCAAAGGTCCTTGGAAGAAGCCGATTATCTAGGCTCTTGGCAGTCAGGATTCAGACCCGGCCACAGCACGGGAAACTGCTTTGGTTGCGCTGATGGATTATCTCTGGCAGGCCCGGGACAGGGGTTTATCCTCTGTCCTGGTGCTTCTTGACCTCTCAGCGGCTTTTGATACCATCGATCATGGTATCCTTCTGCACCGACTGGAGGGGCTGGGAGTGCGAGGCACCGTTTTACGGTTGTTCTTCTCCCACCTCTCTGGTCAGTCGCAGTCGGTGTTAGCGGGGGTCAGAGGTCGACTCTTAGATCTCTACCTTGTGGGGTTCCTCAGGGGTTGATCCTCTCCCCCCTGTTTAATATCTATATGAAACCACTGGGTGAGATCATTCAGGGTCACGGGGTGAGTTACCACCATTACGTTGATGATATTCAGCTGTACATTTCCACCCCGTGTCCACTCAGTGAAGAAGGGGAAGAGCTTTCTCTGTGGGAGCCTCGGCCCTCTGGAATCAACTCCCCCCAGAGATTCGCACTGCCTCCACCCTCCTTGCCTTCCGTAAGAATTTGAAAACACATTTATGTCGCCAGGCCTGGTGTCATTAGACCCCAACCTCTGCCCAATTAATGTATTTGGTGTGATAGTATGTATGTGTTTCTTTGATTTTAAATGTTTAGAATTTTTTAAATTAATTATTCTATTAATTAATTATTCTATTAATCCTAAGAAAATATACAGAAAATAGTATAAGGGCAGACTAGATGGACCATTAGGTTTTTTTCTGCCGTCAGACTTCTATGTTTCTATGTTTCTAATTGGCCTAGAAATGTTTTATTTATTGTATTTTTCCTGAAATGTTGTTAGCCGCCCCGAGTCTATGGAGAGGGGTGGCATATAAGTCCAATAAATAAATAAATAAATAAATATATATTACTACAGATAGTAATATATAGTAATAGTTCTCAACTTATAATCACAACTGAGCCCAACATTTCTGTTTTTAAGTGAGGCCTTTGTTAAGTGAGTTTTGCCCAATTTATAAACTTTTTTGTCACAGTTAAGTGAATCACTACAATTGTTAAATTAGTTATACAACTGCTAAGTGAATTTGGCTTCTACACTGACTTAGATTCTCAGAAGGTTGCAAAAACAGATCACATGACCCCGGGACACTGCAACCATCACAAATATGAATCAGTTTCCAAGCATCTGAATTTTGATCACATGACCATGGGAATGCTGCAATGGTCACAAGTGTGAAAAACAGTCATAAGCCACTTTGTTCAATCCTGTAACTCAGGGGTCCCCAAACTTTTTACACAGGGGGCCAGTTCACTGTCCCTCAGACTGTTGGAGGGCCGGACTATTAAAAAAACGTGTGAACAAATCCCTATGCACACTGCACATACATTATTTAAAGTAAAAAACAAAATGGGAACAAATACAATATTTAATATTTATTCTTCCTCTTTCTCTCTCTCTCCCTTTCTCTCTGTCCTTCTGTCGTTCTAGTTCTCTCTTTCTCTCTGTCCTCTCTCTTTCTTTCTCTCTCTTCTCTTTCTCTCACTCACTCTCTTTATATCTCTCCCTCTTTCTCTCTCCCTCTCTCTGTCTCCTCCTTTCTCTCCCTTTCTATCTTTCCTCTTCCTTTCTCTCTCCCTCTATCTTTCCCTCTTTCTCTCCCCCTCTCTCTTTCTTTCTCTCTCTCTTCTCTTTCTCTCACTCACTCTCTTTCTTTCTCTCTCCCTCTTTCTCTCTACCTTTCTTTCTCTTTCTCTCTCTCCCTTTCTCTGTCCCTCTTTCTTTCTCTCTGTCCCTCTCTTTCTTTTTCTCTGTCCCTCTTTCTTTTTCTCTGTCCCTCTCTTTCTTTTTCTCTGTCCCTCTTTCTTTCTCTCTGTCCCTCTTTCTTTCTCTCTGTCCCTCTTTCTTTCTCTCTGTCCCTCTCTTTCTTTCTCTCTGTCCCTCTCTTTTTCTCTGTCCCTCTTTCTTTCTCTCTGTCCCTCTCTTTCTTACTCTCTGTCCCTCTCTTTCTTACTCTGTCCCTCTTTATTTCTCTCTGTCTCTTTCTTTCTCTCTGTCCCTCTCTTTCTTTCTCTCTGTCCCTCTCTTTCTTTCTCTCTGTCCCTCTTTCTTTCTCTCTGTCCCTCTCTTTCTTTCTCTCCCTTATCTCTGTGTGTGGGGGAAGCGGCTGCTTGAAAACCCCTGACCTCCATCGCCTCCCCCCCACGGCACAAGGCGAGCACACCTCGCCGCTGACACAGGCGGCGGGGACTGCCCTGTCCCCCTGCGCAAAACTACGCAGCCCCAGATCGCTCGCTTCTCCAGCCAGCAAAGCTGACTGCCCGGCTTTGCTGGCTGATGCAAGAAAGGAAAGCGTCACATTTAAAAAGCACGCCACTTTCTGGGACTGCGGCGCTGTGGTGGCCTTCAAGCGCGGCCCTTCGCGGCGCCCCACCATCCGTTCCTGCAGGAAGAGATCGGGCACTTTACCGGGAGGTGGAGGCGGCTGGGTGCCGGGGAGGGCGAAGGAGTGGACGCGCCTCTCAGCTGCAGAGCGGAACGGGGGTGGAAATCAGCGGCGGAGTCCGGCGTTGGGGGCCTGGGGCCATGCGGGACCGCTCATCCAGGCTTGCCGGTCCACGCGCACCTGGATGAGCGGTCCCGCATGGCCCCAACGCCGGAGAAGCGATCCCGCATGGCCCCAACGCCGGAGAAGCGAGCGATCTGGGGCTGCGTAGTTTTGCGCAGGGGGGACAGGGGGACAGGGCAGGCCCCGCCGCCTGTGTCAGCGGCGAGGTGTGCTCGCCTTGTGCCGTGGGGGGGAGGCGATGGAGGTCAGGGGTTTTCAAGCAGCCGCCTCCCCCCCACACACAAACTTAGCCATGGTGCACTTAGCTGTGACTTTCAGTGGACAGTTTTTCAATTGCCAATCGCCTTTTCATGAATTTCGCGTCCACTCACCGCGGAGGAGGAGGGGAGGAGGAGGTGGAGAGGCAAGGGGGCGGGGAGGAAAGCGGGCCTGCAATTGGCCAATTTCTTTCTCGCCTTTAGGGAGAGGAACTGTTGCTGCTCTGCCATAGGGCAGCAACAGTTTCTCTCCCTAAAGGCGACAAAGGAAGGGGCCAATTGCAGGCCCGCTTTCGTCCCCGCCCCCTTGCCTTTCCACCTTCTCCTCGCTGAGCAGCCGACCGCGGTGAGTTGACAGGAGATTCGGGAGCTTATTTTATCGACCAGTAAAATCTCGTGAGCTTGCCACGGGCCGGTTAAAAGACCTCGTTGGGCCGCATCTGGCCCGCGGGCCATAGTTTGGGGACCGCTGCTGTAACTGAACAAACTGTTTTCAGTCAAGGACTACCTGTATAAGTAAAACTATGCAGACTAAGAGATATGCAAATGCTACTTTTCTGCAAAATCCCTTACTAGAAAGATGAACTTTTATAGAGTTTAAGTGATATTTAGAATAGAACAACAATGTTGGAGAAGATCTTGGAGATCTTTTAGTTCAACCTTCTGCTTAGGCAGAAAACCTTACTCTACTTCTGACAAATTGTTATCCAACATCTTCTTTAAAATGTCCAGTGTTGGAGCATTCACAACTTCTGGAGGCAAGTTGTTCCCCTGATTAATTGTTCTAATTGTCAGGAATTTTCTCCTTAGTTCTAAGTTGCTTCTCTCCTTGATCAGTTTCCCCCCATTGCTTCTTGTTCTACCCTCAGTTGCTTTGGAGAATAGTTTGACTCTTTCTTTGTGGCAACCCAAGATATCAGAACACTGCTATCATGTCTCCCCTAATCCTTTTTTTCATAAGTCTAGATATCCAGTTCCAGCAACTATTCTTTATATGTTTTTCCTCAATAAAAGTTTATATCCTTTATATGTATTTTATTTAGTACATGTGAACAACATGCGGCTTGATATATGGTTGTATACAGTTGTAAGTTAATATAATTTGTGACTGTAATATTTTGATTCCTATTAAATAGTGACTAATTTCCGAGCAAGAAAGTTACATTTCCAAAATGCACTTAAGCATTCAAAGTAATATTTTCTGAATTTTACAGAAAATTGCAGGTCCTGATCCATTGGTTTCCTTTGTTGCTTTAGTTGCTCCAATACTAAGAACCAGCTCAGTATATCGGTGAGTAATAAGCTCACACACACACATTATTGTGTGTGGCATTATATATGCAGTACCTCTGTAAAAATAACACATGAGGGACCAGCGGGTTTAATTTCAAAGCACAATAGAATCTAGTATAAAGAAACACTTGAATAATAATAGATGGATTTCCCAGGATACCCAACTGAGAAAACTTCCACCTCATTAGCATAAAATAATGCCACAGTGCTTGTTTGGCAAAGAAGTATTCTAGTCTTTCACAAGATAATATTAGTAGTTCTCATTTTCTGAGAAATGATTTGCATTTTTATTTAAATCAGAAAGAATGGCATGAAAGTATACACCAATGTTGTACTATCAAAGAACAGTAATAATAAGATTAGCAAATATACATTCTAACTATATAGAAATTAATCCTGTTTGTGTCCACTGAAGTATTAAAACTGGGCAAATGGATTTAAAGAAATTGGTTTCGTTGCTAAACTCGGCAGAGTAATATGATGAAAATGCTCTTAACAAAGAACAGAAGCTTTTTGACTATGACACACAGGAAAACTCCATAACAAATTTTATAGATATCTGTATCTATAGGTTGAATCAACTATAAATTTCTGCATATGATGGTGTTATGACTAATGACAATTAAAAAATTCATGATGTATGTCATGTTGACTTGAAATAGACTATATGACAGCAATAGTGGAAGCACTACATTATATTGTTGAGACAGGAATTTTGGGAAGAGAACATTATTACGAAGATGGAATATTACAGACGTTTAGGATTGTGATCACAGAACTTGTTTATTGATTGACTGATTTGGTTTGATTTCTATAGTCTCCCCCCTCCCCCCAATCTCAGAAAATGACTCTGGGCAGCTTGCAATTCAAAACATATATTGCAATTAGCATTTTAAAGCAATAAAATAATAATAATAAAATTCAGTAAAATAGCAGAAACATTAAATGTCTAATCCAAAGTTCAAAAGCAAGATGTCTGGCCTTTAATCATAGCCAGGAGGTGGGGTCCTTGGAACAGGTACCACCCCAGGCTGGGAACACAGTCAGGTCTTAAAAATTTTATGAAAGGCTAACGGGGTTAGGGGCATTTTAATCTCCGAAGGGAGGATTCTCATTAGCAATTAAAATAATGGATGTTCCACCGAGCACATGATGCTGCAGAAAAAGTTTACTGTCTACTGTCTGTCGGTTGACATTCTTTGACTGACAAGATCCGCAGCATGCCCATGTCCAATTGATCTAACTGGATGGGGAGAAACTCTTGGAAAAAGCTGATCCCTCAGGTTCCTAGGCATGTAGGGCTTTAAAGGTAATCACCAGCACCTTGAATTGCATCTAGAAACACAATGGTAACCAGTGCAGCTCATCACGCAGGACAGGGGTAAAATGCTACCGGTTTGGCCCAATTCAGCCATACTGGTAGTGGCAACCGCCAGTGGTTCGGAGAACCGGTAGCAGCAGCATCATGTGGCTCCGCCCACCCACATGAATATTGCTATTTTTTAACCCTCCGTGGATGCACAAGGCCTTCTGCACATGTGCAGAGGGTGAAAAAGTGTGTGCGACAGTGGTGCAAGTGCAAGGAAAGTGATAGGGAAAGTAAGTAGATTTGACCACTGACGCAGGAATGGTATTCCATGTGCTGTATAACTGTATATTCAGCTCCAATTGAAGTTTCTGAATGGTCTTCAAGGGCAACCCAATGGAGAGTGTAATACAGTAGTCGAATCTGGTGGTTAAAATGTTGTGAGTTACTATGAGGAGGGCCTCCCAGTCCAGGTATGGGCACAATTGGCAACACCCCCCCCCCCCAAAAAAAAAAAAAAGGTGTGCAAAGAACTTCTTGGATACGGCTGCCTCCTGCTCTTTAAGCAGGAGCCATCCAGATTGTGTACCAGGTCTGTTTGGGGCAGTGCTACTTCATCCAAAACCAAAGACGGGCTACAAGAATGGTGGAAGGTCTTAAGCATAAAACGTATCAGGAAAGACTTAATGAACTCAATCTGTATAGTCTGGAGGACAGAAGGAAAAGGGGGGACATGATCGAAACATTTAAATATATTAAAGGGTTAAATAAGGTCCAGGAGGGAAGTGTTTTTAATAGGAAAGTGAACACAAGAACAAGGGGACACAATCTGAAGTTAGTTGGGGGAAAGATCAAAAGCAACATGAGAAAATATTATTTTACTGAAAGAGTAGTAGATCCTTGGAACAAACTTCCAGCAGATGTGGTAGATAAATCCACAGTAACTGAATTTAAACATGCCTGGGATAAACATATATCCATCCTAAGATAAAATACAGAAAATAGTATAAGGGCAGACTAGATGGACCATGAGGTCTTTTTCTGCCGTCAGACTTCTATGTTTCTATGTTTCTAAAGAAGGAAATCCTTACGTCTGGAGGATTCAAATATCCAGAGTCACTCTGTCTTCTTAGGGTTGAATCAGAGTCCATTTCATTCTATCCAGTTCCCAACAGACCTAATAGGGCATCTATGGCATTACTCAGCCCCCCCCCCTTTTTTTGGGGGGGGGGAGAGTGTGAAAAAAATATTTTGAACTGGGTCCAAATTAATGTAGTTTGATGTTCCAGCAAAAAGCCAATAGCCAGAAATTAGTCTTTCTAATCCTTGCCATGTACCATATCCTGGAATGTCTTTTTAAAAGTTATTTAGAAATATTATGTATAACAAATATTAGAAACGTATTGGAAGATCACAGGATCAGCTGCCACTCCACAAAGGGAAGGAAACGGAAAATCTAATTAATTACTACTTGCTAATAGTATGTGCCTTCACCATTCCCTTCCCTTTTGCCATTTGTTGAATGGGAAAATAAAATGCCCCCTGAAAATATCTCAGCTGTAAAAACTGAATCACACATATGCAACAATATCTTGAAAAGTAAATAAAATAGGTTTCTTGTTTTGTAGCTCCTAAATTCTTGGCCTGAGGTTTAAAAACCTGCTTTCCAGATGTACAAGAAAGATGCCTCCTAAAAAAGTTCAAGTACAACATATCAATCAATAGTAACAGTAGTCCACACTATTGTTTGTGACAAAACCAAATAATCATTGCATTCCACATCTCTCAATCAAATGAAATTTCCCATTCAACAGGACAGTTTATTTAATTAACAAGGAAGACAGATTTGGAGAGGAGACAACATAAATATAAATGTAAGCTCATTTGAAATTTCTGTTCTTTTATTTTACTTTTCTCTTTTTTAAAAAAATAATGCAGTTGCAACATATCTATGCCACCATTTGCAGCCACACCACAAAGAAAAAGACCCTCACTGCTATTGTATTCTTAATATTAACCCTTAGATAAATTGTTTCAGTTTATCCACTCACAACTAGTCCTAAGAATTTCAATAGTCATTTGCTGTAAAAACACACACACACACACCCATATTATGATCCCAAGAAAAGAAGGCTTCCCTTAAATCTTAGGGAAAATTTACTCAACTTACCGCAATGGCTTGAACTGTAGCTAGATAAATAAGAGCAAGGTCATCAAGACTTTGAGACAGTGTCAGTCCCACTACCTGAAGGGAACAAGAACATTTTTGTACTTGCTAATTTCTTTTCCAAGAGAAGATTCTAATAAATTGTATCCCAGAAGTAATTTATGGATTTCATTATCACATGGTCTGGTAATAACCTCTAGCTGGAATTGCTTGGATTGGATAAATGTAAGAATAAAAGTCTTTAAAAAGGCATTCATCTTGAGGATTTATTGTTACTTCCAAGTTAGGAAAAGAAAGCTTCCGAATGCCAGTAGCAAAGGGACAAAACAGTTACTAGGCTACATAGAGGCTAAATATACTTGCCTTTTTTCTGAATGGGGAACTGAAAATGAGAGATATCAATGAACCGTTGCACTTACCTGAACGGTCTTCTCGCTGCACTGCGAGGAGAGTCCAACATGGGTTAATCTTCAGCCAAGCTGGAAGGGACTGAGTTAAAAATTAGCATAATTTACTGGTCCAACCCCCATGCTGCCCTTCCCGGGTCAGTCTTATAATAAAACGAAGTCATAGTGATAGTAAACCAAAGAACTTTATTAATCAACCAACTTGAAATAACTCAAACTATGACAACCATGAGACCCTGGGCCCAAACAGCCGGGTGGGTTTGGACTCTCCTCGCAGTGCAGCGAGAAGACCGTTCAGGTAAGTGCAACGGTTCTTCTCCACTTGCACTGCTTCGGAGAGTCCAACATGGGATATACCCAAGCTCAACATATTAGGGGGGGAAAGGCTGGACCAGGGGCGCAGTATCGGTGCAAACTCTCTGCAGTACTCTGCGTCCAAAGGCTGCTTCAGCAGAAGCGAAAGTGTCCAATCTGTAATGTTTAATGAATGTATTAGGCGTGGCCCACGTTGCCGCACGGCAAATATCGTCAATCGGGGCCTGCGTCGTCCATGCCGCTGAAGTGGCTGCGCTCCTTGTTGAGTGTGCCGTGATGCCTCTTGGTATTGGTGCAGATCGTGATTTGTATGCTGTGATAATGCAGGAACGAATCCAGCAACTAATTGTCTTGGGCGAGACCTTACTCCCCATAGATGCTGGAAAGTAGGAGACAAATAAGGCCTCCGTTTTCCTAAAGGTATTAGTCCGTCTGATATAAAGTTTGATGGCCCGTCTAACATCCAACTTGTGCCATCTTAGTTCCAGTGGGTGAGACCCTTGGGCACAAAAGTCTGGTAGCACAATGTCCTGAGATCTGTGAAAAACCGTGTTCACCTTAGGTAGAAAGGCAGGGTCTGGTCGGAGGACCACTCTATTGGTGTGGAAGATGCATAAGTCCGATCGTACTGATAATGCTGAGAGCTCGGAGACCCTCCTTGCCGATGTGATTGCTGTGAGGAAAGCCGTCTTTAGTGATAATAGACGCAACGGTATCTCCCTCAAGGGTTCAAAGGGAGGCTCCGTGAGGGCCTGTAACACCAGTGGCAAGTCCCATGTGGGGAAACGGTGTATAGTAGGAGGTCTGATGTTCGCTGCTCCCCTAATGAAATCCCGGATCCATGGGTGCTGGGAGATTGGAGTAGCAAAGTCCATTTTGAGTATTGTGGCAATAGCTGCCGTTTGTCTGCGAAGTGTATTCGGAGCCAATCCTTTATCCAGACCTGCTTGTAAAAACTCCAGAATCTGAATCACTGATGGTGACTGAGGGTCTTGATCACGAGCCCTGCAGAAGGAGCAGTAAGCCTTCCAGGTAGCTTGGTAAATCCGTGTTGTGGAAGGACGGCGTGCTGCCTGTATGGTGGATATCACCTTATCTGGGATCCGTTCCTTCCTTAACCTCTCCCCCTCAAGTGCCACACGGCAAGACTCCACCACTGGGGGTCTGGGTGGCAAATTGACCCCTGCATCAGGACCACCTTGTGATGTGGAATGCGCCAAGGGGGAGAAGTTGAAAGGTCCACTAGGTCCGCAAACCAAGGGCGTCTGGGCCAGTGAGGAGCCACCAGGAGAACTTCTGCTTGCTCTTGTAATAGTTTGTGTATTACCCTCGGTATTAGGCAGATGGGAGGGAATGCATACAGCAGACCCCTTGGCCACGGGCAGGTTAGAGCATTGATCTGTTCCGCTCCTGGTGATGGGAACCTTGAGAAGAACCTTGGTAAGTGAGTGTTGTGGCAGGTGGCGAATAGGTCCACCTCCGGAGTCCCAAATCTGCGCACAATGTCCCGAAAGAGATCTGAGCTCAGGCTCCACTCTGTCGGGTCGATAGTGGTCCGACTGAGCCAATCCGCCTGTATGTTGGAGGTGCCGGATATGTGCTCTGCTCGTAGAGATGCGAGATGTTGCTCTGCCCACCTGAACAGGGATTGAGATTCTCTCATCAGGCGGCCTGATTTCGTGCCGCCCTGATGGTTGATGTGTGCCCTGGTCGCCACATTGTCTGTAAGGATCAGTACATTCTGGCCCCTCACCAGATCTGTAAAGTGTCGTAGGGCCAGGTGAACCGCTCTGAGTTCCAAGTAGTTGATGTTGGGACATGTGAGGTCCTCTGGACTCCATAATCCTTGGGCCATTCCCACCTCGGAATGAGCTCCCCAACCTGAGAGACTCGCGTCCGTAGTTATCGTCACCTCTTGTTGTAGCAGGAACGGTGACCCCTGATGTAACGCTGACGACCTCCACCATGGGAGCGATCGGCGTACCTCTGGTGGAATTGACACCAATCTGGAAGAGTGGCTGGTCCGGTTCTGTTGAAATGGAATGAGGAACCACTGCAGTGGTCTGGCATGTAGCCTGGCCCAGGGAACAATGTCTATGCAGGATATGAGAACTCCCAACAGTTGGGACAGAAAAGCCAGTGTTACTGAACGGCTGCGTTGTAATTCTGTGATCAGCGCCCTGACCTTGACCTGGCGGTCTGACGATAGGAAGACCTTGCCCTCCATGGTGTCTATGTTGGTACCTAGGTGCGGTAGATACCTGGTTGGTGTGAGATGACTCTTCTGGTAATTGATAGAGAACCCCGCCTCCGCCAAGGTCGCTATAGTCTCTGATAGGTCGCGTTGAGCCCGACTGCGGCTGCTGGACAGAATGATGATATCGTCCAGATACGCCATCAGTCGTAGAGGACGTGTCCTTAGCTCTGCGGTGAGAATGTCCAATAACTTTGTAAAAGTCCTGGGAGCTGATGATAGGCCAAAGGGCATGGCCTTGTACTGAAAATGGTGGTTTTCGAAACAAAACCTGAGGTATTTCCTGGAATCTGGATGCACTGGGACATGGAGGTATGCCTCTTTGAGGTCTATTGACGTCAGCCAGTCCCCTTGACGTATAGCAGCTAGTATAGTCCTTAGAGAGTGCATCTTGAACCTGCGGTATTTTATATACAGGTTCAACTGCTTCAGGTTGAGGATGAGGCGGCAACCCCCTGAAGTCTTGGGTACTATAAACACTATGGAATAGTACCCCTGCTTCTCCTGGTGTGGTGGGACCTTCTCGATGGCATTGATTTGAAAAAGATGATGAATCTCTTGGTAGAGGAGGTTGCGCTTGTGATTGTTGGAAAGTACCGGACACTCCAGAAATCTGCTTGGAGGGTTCAGGGCAAACTCCAGGGTGAGTCCCTGAGTTATAGTGTTTATGGCCCAAGTGTCGGTGGACATAGATGCCCAGGAGGCGGTGAAGTGCTGCAGCCGCCCCCCTATGGGAACTATGGTGGCAAAGTCATTTGTTCCTTCTAAAGCCTCCTCTGTTGGAACCCCGATAGGACCTCCTTGATTGCTGGAACTGCCTGTTCCGATCTCCAAAGTTACCCCTGTCCCCTCTGTAGGACAGTTGGGAGTAGGACCCCTGTGAATATGATCTTCCAGCCTGGGGTGCAGTGGAGGAAGATTCAGCTCGAAAGGGCTGGCGCCTAAAATACGGTGCCGTGCGCCTTTCCTGCCTTCTGTAAGATCTAGGCATGACTTTCTTCTTGTCCTTGTCCTCCACCAGGACCTTGTCAAGAGACTCTCCAAACAACTTTGACCCATCAAATGGGGCTGAGGCTAAACGACCTTTGGATTTGGCGTCAGCTTGCCAAGTCCGGAGCCAGAGTAGCCGTCTGGCTGATTGGTTTGCTGCTAGAGCCCGTGAGGAAAAACGAGATGCGGACAGAGTGGCATCCGCTGAGAATTCCGCAGCAGCCAGCAACTTATTAAGGTCCTGTCTTAAGCGACCCTCTTCAGGTCCCAGCTTCGAAAGCATTTCCTGGAGCCAAAGGACCGAAGCTCTGTTAAAAAATGAGGCTGCCGAAGCTGCTTTGAGGGCCCATGCCGACATCTGGTGAGCTTTTTTATTTATTCCTTCAGCCCTCCGGTCTTCCGGTTTTAGGCCATCTGCCACATCGGAAGGGACTAATGCATTAGATACTAGTGCTGCAATTGGAGCATCAACTGATGGAAATTCAAGTAACTTTTCCAATTCCGGCTCAAATGCGTAAAACTTACGCTCAGAAGCTGTTGGACCCAGAGCAGCTGCTGGGTATTGCCAAGGCCTCTGCACGTTGTCCAGAAAAATTTTGGGGGCTGGTATCAGGTCAGCGTCCCTTTGGATCTCCGTGAGTACTCTAGAGGCCGGAGGAGGGGCTGAGGCTGGATCTGTGGACTTCTCAGGTGTGCCCAAAGCCACAGTCAACTTTGCCTTATTGAGCAGTACACGAAAGATAGCGGGCCTAAAAAGGCCTGTATACACTGGTGGTTCTGGGGGTGCCCCTTCATCCTCAGACAGGCCATCATCTGGCTCTGATCCCTGTCCTCTGAACGCAGGGTCTTCAAGAAATGAATCATGCGCAGGTGATGGGGGGGCTGGTGCTGCCCAAATATTCCTTTGCAGAGAAGGAGGAGGAGGTTGCGGAGAGGGAGGTGGTGCACTTGTGTATTGTTGCACCCCAGCTGCTATGCCATGCGAATATGCTGAAGCGATCATATCTTGCAAGGCTGGTGGTAGGCGTTGCCAGGTATCTGGGGATGATCTGAGCCCCGCAGCTGTTGGGGTGAATGTGGCAGTCGGCAATGGTTGAGGTGCCATGTGCCATGCAGGAGAAACAGAGGGTGGCCTGGCAACTTCAGGCCTTATGGGTTCAGCCACCTGGGATGGGCCCCCGAACCTATCTGGAGACCAGTCCCTGTCTGTAGCTAAGCCACTTCCTTCTGGGAGCCTTGGGGGGGTCCCGGTTATCATTCCCCCGCTCTGACCTGGTACTGAAGAGACTGCGGTATTGCATTGCTTCTGAGCCTCAAGTTGCTCCTCCAATGCCTTAATTCGACGCTCGGCCTCTCTTAGTCCAGATGCTGATTGAGAGGTTTTTGCCTTTGCCTTTGAGGAGTGAGTCTTCTCCTTGGCTTTTGCTGTTGAGGGCTCTGCTGTCCCCTGCTGTGGAAGATCAGCCATTGGGGAATCAATTCGCAGCCACCGCAACGCAAGGGTAAAGCAAAGAACTTTTTCTGTTGTTACACAAGTATTACCGAGCGAAAAATGGCCACCGCTGTTCTTTTCCTGTATAAACAGGAAGTCCGGTCTCTTTCCTGCCTCTCTAGGCCTCAAGCCGGAAACCGGCTGTTCCAAAATGGCGGCCCCCTGTGTGCCGCGCCATTTTCTCAAGGCCGTTTCGTCCCGTAGCCGTCTCAGGCGGCAAAAGGGAATCCTCGGATTCATTCCGATCTCGGGCAGCGTTTTTGGGCGGGAATTTCAAATTCCTGCTCGCCCTGGCCCAACTTGACATAAAAACGCCTTGCCCTGAGGTATGGCCACGCAGGCCGGGGACCTCTACTGATGGCGGTTTTCGGCGGGAGATTCGAATCTCCAGTGCTGAGTCCAAGGAAACCGCTCCAAGGATGGTATGGCCGCGCAGGCCAGGGACCTCCATCTCCGGTAACACCAGACTTGGGAGCAGTACCCACGCAGGGAAGAGGCTCCGACCTGGGGAAGACAAACTAGGGCAATGCTCCACAGAGCAGGGGCCCAATCACCTCAAGGTGAGCTGCTCCATGATTCTGAAAAGGAAACAGAAAGGAGAAAAATACATTAAGCACATTGTATAATTAAAAACAGATAAGTACACAATTAAAGTCACTTAAATCAATTAAAACCAAATAAAGTAAAACCAAGTAAAACTACCCCTAGACTCTAAGAGTCCTAGGAGGAAAAACTCATGTGTCCCTACACTATGACTGAGTTTTTTAGACTGACCCGGGAAGGGCAGCATGGGGGTTGGACCAGTAAATTATGCTAATTTTTAACTCAGTCCCTTCCAGCTTGGCTGAAGATTAACCCATGTTGGACTCTCCGAAGCAGTGCAAGTGGAGAATTATTATGTTTTGAAGGAAATCAGTTAGCATTTCTCGTTTATTTTTGTTGCACGTTTCAGTTTAACTTCAAGCACTATGTATTTTCCTATGAAACCAGTGTAAACATAAATCAAAATCAGCAGTTATCTCAAAAGCAAAAGAGTTAATGCCATCTAAGAAGCATGCAATCTTTAGGTACCGGACCAGAATATCTCCGGGACTGGACCAGAATATCTCCGGGACCGCCTTCTGCCACACGAATCCCAGCGACCAGTTAGGTCCCACAGAGTTGGCCTTCTCTGGGTCCCGTCAACTAAACAATGTCGTTTGGCGGGACCCAGGGGAAGAGCCTTCTCTGTGGCGGCCCCGACCCTTTGGAACCAACTCCCCTCAGATATCAGAGTTGCCCCCACCCTCCTAGCCTTTCATAAGCTCCTCAAAACCCACCTCTGTCATCAGGCATGGGGGAATTGACATTTTCCCTCCCCCTAGGCTTATAAAATTTATGTATGGTATGCTAGTATGTATGATTGGTTTCTAAATTGGGGTTTTTTAAAAATTAACTTAAATATTAGATTTGTTTACATTGTATTATTATTGCTGTGAGCCGCCCCGAGTCTGCGGAGAGGGGCGGCATACAAATCTGATTAATAAATAAATAAATAATAAAATAAATAAATAATATGGGAACCTAAATATATATCATATTTAATATATCATAGTAAATATGATTGAATCCAGTATAACAAGTTATTTGATAAACATCACTTTTTTGCTATATTTAGAGTAATAGAGAATAAGTACAACAAAATTATCTGAAAATTCATGTATCCTACCATACATCTCTTCAAGATGGGCCCTTATAAGCCAAAAATATAGCATTCAACCTTGATGCAGAAAATATTTTTTGTGGAAAGTAATATTATTATTATTATTATTATTATTATTATTATTATTATTATTATTATTATTATTATTATTATTATATTTGTATGCTGCCCCTCTCCGAAAACTCCCAAAAGTAGAACATAGAATAGCATAGAATAGCAGGACTGGAAGGGACCTTGGGGGTCTTCTAGCCAAATCCCCTGCTTGAGAAAGAGACCATATACCAATGATGGCGAAGCTTTTTTTCCTCAGGTGCCGAAAGAGCTTGGGCATGCACTATCGTGCATATGTGAGTGCCCATACCCATAATTCAATGCCTGGGGAGGGCCAAAATAGTTTCTCTACCGTCTGGAGGTCCTCTGAAGGCTGGGAACAGCCTGTTTCCCAACGTCTGGAGCCAGGGGAAGGTAAAATGCCCTTCCTCATGCCCCCGGAGGTTCTCTGGAAGCCAAAAACGCCCTCCTAGAGCCTCTGTGTGAGCTGAACATTAGCTGGCCAGCACAGACATGCACGTTGGAGGGCAATGGCTTGTGTGCCAGCAGATGTGGCTTCGTGTGCCACCTGTGGCACCCGTGCCATAGGTTCGCCATCACTTCCATATACCATTCCAGACAAATAGTTGTCCACTCTCCAGACTCTAGGCGCTTGTGAAAGAGTAATGCTTGTAAATGGAAATGCTTGAGTGCAGAAAGAAAACTGGCAGATGAGGTTTGGATCCATATATTAGTAAGAAATATAGTGGCTCAATAGTTTTATACTGAAATTCACATTTTTTAAAAAATCAGGATGAAATTCTCTCTCTTTGTCCAAATCTTCATATGTCCAATAAAGCTTTTCCAATGTTTTATATAGATTTAATCTATATACTTCCCACCCTATGTAGCCTCACAAAACAGCCTCTTGTCTCTGTAGATGTATCATATTCTTCTATGTCTTTAACTGCATTTTTGCTGTTGTATTCAGCAGCAATTATAATTTGGAATTTGCTGCTTGACAAAATCTTGCAAACTTTAGTTAATCCTATAAAATCATATGCAAAATTAAAAAACAGCAACAAAAGTTTTATACAAATAGGTAAAAAATGTACAACAGAATTATATATAACTTTTCTTTTTCTCCCCCCCCCCCCCCCCAATCTTTTTCAGTTTGGATGTCAACAATCATTTCTGGAAAACCAATCTGTAGAATTTTCAAATAAAAATGATAAAATAAATAAAAATAAAAATCCTAAGTTCATGGTCTTATTTTATATGGTTATTCTGTTTTCACCCTTTTACAACAGCAGACTGTTTCTTACCATGCCCTTTAGAGTCAAATCTGCAAGGGGAGATCGGTTGCCATGGAAATCTGGCCAAACATGTAAATCAACAGTGAGCAAACCCACAGGCAAAGATTTCTTAATCAGATCCAGGTGACCATTCAAGTATGTATATATACTTTGAGCTCTGCAAGAAAAACAAATGAAAAAAGGGGGGAGTGAGCTGAGCTGAGGGAGAAAGGTTATTCTCTGAACATACTGCATGGTTTGGACTCCTAATAAGAGGTACACAAATTATGAAAGTCTTGCAACATGAAACTGTAAAGGAATGGGGAGAGAGAATACGTTTAAAAGTTGAAGACTATCTGTGCTTGATGTATAGGGTTTATATAGAGGTCTGAAGCAGAATTAGCACATACAGTGTTCCCTCGATTTTCACGGGGGATGCGTTCCGAGACCACCCGCGAAAGTCGAATTTCCGCGAAGTAGAAATGCGGAAGTAAATACACTATTTTTGGCTATGAACAGTATCACAAGCCTTCCCTTAACACTTTAAACCCCTAAATTGCAATTTTCCATTCCCTTAGCAACCATTTAGATTATTACTCACCATGTTTATCTATTAAAGTTTATTTAAAAAAATATTTATTAAAGGCAGACGAAAGTTTGGCGATGACATATGATGTCATCGGGTGGGAAAAACCGTGGTATAGGGAAAAAACCCGCGAAGTATTTTTTAATTAATATTTTTGAAAAACCGTGGTATAGACATTCCGCGAAGTTCGAAGCCGCAAAAATCGAGGGAACACTGTAATTTCAATACCAGCAAGAAAGTAAATTGCACTATAATACTAAAACACGGTTTGCTGGAACGAAGTCTTGTTCAGAATTACAGTAGATTCTCAAATTGCAAAAGGTTAACTGAGTCTTAATGACATTTTATATTGATATCTGTTCACTGACTATCCTGCTAGAAGTTTAAGGACTGCTATCATTATACAATCAGAATAGAGCTTGCAGGTCTTCTAGTTTAAGGAAACCCTAAATCATTGCAGACAAATGAACTGTCCAAACTCTCCAGTGATCCAACACCCACAACTTCTAATGGCAAGCTGTTTCACTGGTTAATTGCCCTCACTGTTAGGAATGTCTTAATTCCAGGTTGCTTCACTCCTTGATTAGTTTCTATCAATTGTTTCTTGTCTTGCCCACTGACCCTTTGGAAAATAGGTTGACCCCCAACCTCTCCAATAATAGAATACTGCCTTTCTTTTCCTTAGACTAGAAAACCCCAAATCCTACAAACATTGTTCATGTTTTTTCACCAGGCATTTAATCCGCTTAGTTGCTCTTCTTTGCACTTTTCCAAAGCCTCGACATCCTTTTTGTAACGTAATAACCCAAACTGAATGCGACATTCCACATGTGATCTTACTAAGGCTTTATAAAGTGATACTATAGCCTAGAGGTTAATTCTCTGACTTACAAGGCAAAGGCTGCAAGTTCAAGTCCCAGTGAGGGTATGGCTAGCTGATGAGGCCAGAACAAGGCTGAAATAGCGCTATCCTAGTCTCCCTTAATTTTCAAATTCTGCAAAAACATGTGACACACATATATATGTGTGTGTGTGTGTGTTATTTAATAATAATAATAGTAATAGTAATAGTAATAGTAATAATAATAATAATAATAATAATAATAATAATAATAATAATAATAAATTGTGCAAAAACTTGCATCCGCATTAAATTTCATTTTGTTGGATAGCGCCCATTGTTCAAATCTGTCAAGATCTTTTTGGATCTTGAGCTTGTCTTCTGGGGTGTTGGCTATTTATTTATTGGATTTGTATGCCGCCCCTCTCCGGAGACTGCCAACTTAGTGTCATCTGCAAACTTGATGAGATGAGTTCCCCTTCTATTCCCTCTTTTAAATCATTTATGAAGATACCAAAGAGTACTGGGCCTACGCCAAAACCTTGTGTTACTCCACTGCTTACTTCCCTCCATGTAGATTGTAGTAACGTTAAGGACAAGTCATTGAGTAGAGTTTATCAGCCAGTTACAAATCAATTTGCTGCTGACGCTGTCTATCTCACATTTTTACAACATACCAAGAAGTAGATTGTGGTCTACTTTGTCAAATGCATTGCTGAAGTCTATGTACAGTATATTATGTCCATAGCATTTTGCTTGTCTACTTATTTAGTCACCTTGTCAAAGAATGAAATAAGGTTAATTTGGCATGATCTGTTTTTAATAAACCCATGCTGGCTTTTAATTATGACTTATGTCTGGAACTCACTACCTAACTCTGTGGTTTTGTCACCTAACCCCCCAAACTTTACCCTTAGGCTATCCACTGTTGTCCTCACCCGATTCGTAAGAGGTCAGTAAGGGGTATCCATAAGTGCACCAGTGTGCCTACTGTCTCTGTCCTAATGTTCCCTCTTATCAGTACCCATCTTATGTATATAAACTATATTATAGCTATGTATATTACCAATACGTACTTGACAAATAAATATATGAATAAATAAATAAATAAATAAATAAATGTATTGATGTTACGCTGATGGGTCTATAGTTTCCTAGGTCTGTTTTTCCCCTTTTTTGAAGATGGGAACCACTTTCTTTCATAAAGAAAGAAGGGTATTTTGCAACATCACACGAGAACAAGTTATTTATATGTGAAATCACATCTAAAAACATGTGATTTATATACACAACTTTAACAGAAAGAGATTAAATGGTGAAATAGTCATGCAAGTCGGGATATTTAGCAGGCACAATGCAAATTCCACAGCCTCATCTACTGAAGGCATGGAGGCTATACAGATAATCTGCACTGGGTTTAATTTCATTAATTTAAAGTGGAACTTAAGTGTGCTTAACTTTCTCCACTATGCACCCAAAGGCTGAAAGCCAAAGAAAGCAAAGCATGCCAAATCTCACTGAAATCAACTGGAACAGCCATCTAGCCTCGTAATGCCTGCACTGACATGCCAATGGAACTTGCTCTTGCCGCTTTATACATGCTTAAAAATCTTTTGAGCAGCCTTCTAATTTTTATGATTGGTTTTACCTACCTTTCTATATCAAAGTATTGAGGACTTTCCATCTGCAGAGAAATTGGCCAAAATAACATCTCAATCTTATAATTGATTAATCAATGTCTCAGTTTTGGAGGTCTAAATAGAGATATTCATTTAGCCCCAGCATGTCTATTCAGCCATGTACTAACAAGTTCCCTGTGGGAATTTGGCATGTGTTTACTACTCTGACTTCTGACCTGCTTGCAGCTGTATATTTATATTCTACATTTAAGTATTCAGCTGCACGTTGTTTCAATTAAGTCTTACCATGTGTTTGCTATCGGATGGTATCATTCAAAATGAAGTACACTTGGAACACATTAAAATAGCTAATTTGCTTTATTATTCATATTCTTTAAAGTTGTTTTTTTTAAAAAAAACATTATTTCTGTTAGATTAATGTGATGTCTTGTATATGGGGGAGAGTCACTGTTTGAAAGTTGTTAGCATTCTTTCATAGAATTATTTAATTTTCATTTTTGCTGTATTGCCCAATATAATAGTTCAATGAAAGAGGGAAAGAAGAAAGAAGAAGAAAAGCAGGTTGCAGTGACATAGCACAAGATTTTAAACAGGGAACATGGGACAATTCAAATATATTTCACAAGAAGTTATGTCATGGAGCTGTAATAGTCCATAAATTCATCTAGAATATATATTAATTAAATATTCCAAAAATAAACTTTTCCTGGGTGAAAGTATTTATTCATTCCAGCCTTTATTATTTTTAGAAACAACACAAAGGAGCAGCAAACCAATCCAACACCTATTTCTCATATTTTCTCTCCAATAACAACCCTGTGAGTGGGTTGAGCTGAGAGAGGGGGTCTGGCCCAAAGTAACCCAGCTGGCTTCATGACTAAGGCGGGACTTAGATTCATAGTCTTTTGCTTTCTAGGGTAGCACCTTAATCATTAACCAAACTGACTCTTTAGTCAGTTGTTTGAACTTGAGCGAGATTGTAAAATGGTTTTAGAAACATTTATCAGGTCAAAACAATCCTTTGTGTTAACTTCAGGCAAGCACAGCTTTGTGAAGGAGATGGATGATTTCAAAATTTGACAAATAAATTTGTTAAAAGAATAAACTTAATATAAAGCTATACACCAGTGATTAAATGTTCTGTTATAACAAACGGCAAAGCAAATATAAAAATATGTTTATTGTATAAAAATATAAACATATACAATAATATTTTAAAAGACTTCTTCTATGTCTTCAAAAGATCTATTAAAGAAAATTAACAAAAAGGTATTCTTTGGGGGATATGTACTCAAACAATGAAATCTCATTTGCTGCAAAATAAGTGCATGATTTGCTTGTGTAAGATTGCATTAGTTATTGTGCTAATGTAGCTATTAATTATTTAAATTTCATTAATTTTATTTCTAAAAAATTAATATTGCTTCATTTGTACAATTTTGGCCACCGGAAAAAAATGGAAAATGAACTACAGGACAAAAAGGAACATAGAGGAGATCGCTGACCATTTCAATAGCTACTTCTGTTCAGTTTTCTCAAAAGACACCTTACAAAATAATACTATAGAGGGATATAGCATTGCTTCCAGCTGTACGGATTCAGCTCCAGTGATCTTAGAAGCCGATGTCTTAGAAGAACTTGAACGATTAAAGATAAATAAGGCAATGGGTCAAGATAGCATCCACCCCAGAGTTCTTAAAGAACTCAGATCTGTCATTACTACCCCCCTGACTGATTTGTTTAACCAATCCTTGTTAACAGGAGAAGTTCCTGAGGATTGGAGAATGGCCAGTGTTGTGCCTATTCACAAGAAGGGCAGTAGAGAAGAAGCTGGTAACTACAGGCCAGTTAGCTTGACATCAGTTGTCGTTAAAATGATGGAGACTCTACTCAAAAAGAGGATAAATCAGCACCTAAAAAACAATAACTTATTGGACCCAAATCAGCATGGCTTTACTGAAGGCAAATCATGTCAGACTAATCTCATTGATTTCTTTGACTATGTCACAAAGGTGTTGGATGAAGGTGGTGCCGTGGATATTGCCTACCTGGACTTCAGCAAAGCCTTTGATACTGTTCCACATAAAGAACTGATAGATAAATTAGTGAAGATTGGACTTAATCCCTGGATAGTTCAGTGGATTTGCAGCTGGCTGAAGCGTAGACATCAGAGAGTTATTGTTAATGGCGAGTATTCTGAGCAGAGTCAGGTTACAAGCGGTGTGCCACAAGGGTCTGTTCTGGGTCCTATTCTTTTTAATATGTTTGTGAGTGACATAGGGTAAGGTTTGGTAGGGAAGGTTTGCCTATTTGCCGATGACTCTAAAGTGTGCAATAGGGTTGATATTCCTGGAGGTGTCTGTAATATGGTAAATGATTTAGCTTTACTAGATAAATGGTCAAAGAAATGGAAACTGCAGTTTAATGTTTCCAAATGTAAAATAATGCACTTGGGAAAAAGGAATCCTCAATCTGAGTATTGTATTGGCAGTTCTGTGTTAGCAAATACTTCAAAGGAAAAGGATTTAGGGGTAGTGATTTCTGACAGTCTCAAAATGGGTGAACAGTGCAGTCAGGCGGTAGGGAAAGCAAGTAGGATGCTTGGCTGCATAGCTAGAGGTATAACAAGCAGGAAGAGGGAGATTATGATCCCGCTATATACAGTGCTGGTGAGACCACATTTGGAATACTGTGTTCAGTTCTGGAGACCTCACCTACAAAAAGATATTGACAAAATTGAATGGGTCCAAAGACGGGCTACAAGAATGGTGGAAGGTCTTAAGCATAAAACGTATCAGGAAAGACTTAATGAACTCATTCTGTATAGTCTGGAGGACAGAAGGAAAAGGGGGGACATGATCGAAACATTTAAATATATTAAAGGGTTAAATAGGGTCCAGGAGGGAAGTGTTTTTAATAGGAAAGTGAACACAAGAACAAGGGGACACAATCTGAAGTTAGTTGGGGGAAAGATCAAAAGCAACCTGAGAAAATATTATTTTTCTGAAAGAGTAGTAGATCCTTGGAACAAACTTCCAGCAGACATGGTAGATAAATCCACAGTAACTGAATTTAAACATGCCTGGGATAAACATATATCCATCCTAAGATAAAATACAGAAAATAGTATAAGGGCAGACTAGATGGACCATGAGGTCTTTTTCTGCCGTCAGACTTCTATGTTTCTATGTTTCTATAGAGAGTACAATACAAGAATGGTTTCCTATTAAGATTAAATTTGGAAAAAAATGAAACATCTATTATGGGGAAGGATATGGTATGACTCTCTGAAATAATTATTTGTGTGTTTAGCTCGCTTTTCAATTTAAATATTATGAAAATAAAGAAACAAGGATGGTATTTGGCCATAAGAATTGGTAATTCATATATCATGTCCCAACAAAGTTCTTAATTTGATCTTTTTTTTATTCCAGTACTATTTTATCTGGAGAGTGCAATGACCTGTTGAGGCCTGGAGTCCAGGTTCTTTAAAAGGTATTAAAATCTCATGTATTCATCTAAACAATTGTCTCTGTTGAACATGATTACTTGATGTTCAGAATATATAAACAAATGTCTGTCCCATTTATGTGCCACCACTGATTCTACAGACTCGCAAGCATTTACAACAAAATAAACATAAAATCCTTAATGTGGTAAAATCAATGAAACATCACTTCACTATCATATGGCATCTTTATTAAGTGGCCAACCTCACTTGCCATTCTTTTCTTCCCAGAGAGAATGTAGCTGGTCCAAGCTGCCACCCAGCTGCCTTTGCACCTAAAATGGAATTAGAATTCACAGTCTCTCTCTTTTTATCTTGGGGCCTATACCAAAGTGGTTCTCTCATAGCATATATTGTATTGTATAAAATGAGTGTCCTTCTGTAATGTAGCATTGGGTAAATCTTTAAATCAGAAATCATCTCTGTCCAGTTTTGCAAAATAACATTTTAATTCAGAATAAACAGAATCTTCTGATATTATAGGGGAGGATTATTTTATTTTCAGTGTGATAGAAAACAGAGCTCCTGATGTCAAAACTGAAAATTGAAGAGATAATAATTATAAAACCTAAATATTCTCTCTAGCTCATATTTTTAAAACTCCACTACTCTGTTCTATTAAGTCCAAGTCTCCCCAAAAACCTGCATAATGGTTAACATGCTGGTATGAGGTAATATCTCTTTTCCTCCCTTATTTCCACTTGGTCTTCTCTCTAGAGCAGTAGCCTTTGCACTTGTGTGGAAATAATTTTATATGGAGCACATATTTCACTGAACTGATCTAATTCATATTTCCAATACTTCTACATTGACTGGACTTTTAAAAAATATTTCAAATTTTCAATTCAAAACTTAAATACATATCCTGAATGCACATAAGCACAAAACTTAAATACATATCCTGAATGCACATAAGCGCACTGCTAGTTGATGGGATACGCGGAACAAATTATTTGTTACGAAATAGAAAACTGTGTGGTTTTGATTTATGTTTTAGTCTTTAAAACACTCAAAATTGTTAAGGTATAAAGTGGTCTATCATTTCTTAAGTAAAAATGTTATTACGAGAGACTGAAGAATCATTGGTGAGTGGGTTACAATTGGAGGATCTGTATGGAATGGTTCAAAAATATGCCAAATGCTCTGGTTATTAAGAGATTTCACTGAGTTCTTCCCCTTATGTAAAAGCTAAACACTTCCTTTTCTGTGAGATTAAAAAGATAAATACCAGAGTATAACCCTTTTTATTAGAGGGTGAGCACCATTTAGTGGCAAAGAATCAAAATCATTTTTGAGACGGAAGGGTTAGGTGACACCACTCATATGAATGAGTGTAGGTGAGCATTTTTAAGTCTCAAACAATTAAGTTTCCATTACTTATAATATTAAAGAGCTTTGTAACTGCTTCATTAAAAGGTTAAATTCTTTTCTTTTTAAAAAAAATATTTTTATTAAATTTCATAGACAAACATGACATAAATAACATGCAACACTTAGTGGAGCTACAGTCGCTCCGCTCAGAGTAGAAGTCATCTTTATACTTAAGCATTAAAAAAAATGAAAAGAAAAAATCTTGTTGTCGTTTAACACCATCTATAAAATATTTAAAAATATCAATTATAAGAACACATCTAAAATATTTAGCAACATCTGTAAAACCTTTAAAATTCTAACTTAAATTGAGCTAAAATAAAAGGAAAAAAGGAAGAAGAAAAAAAACAAAAGAATAAGGGTAGAAGAAAAAAGGAGTTCACATTTATATTGTGAATCATCATCATCTACTACAATATAACTACTAAATGCTGATATATTTAAAGTAAAGTAACAATAACATTATCTCTTTTTCTTTGTATCCCACCAAATATATACCTTTTGCCAAACATCATAGAATTCTGATTCTTCTTGGTTATTTAACCAAGGTTAAATTCTTTATATGATCATCTTACTGAGAATGGCACCATAATTAAAAGATAGGATTTTGCTAGGAATGCCACAAAGATAAATGCATATCTAAGCACTGAAATTAAGCAAGTGTCCAGACACTCATAAAAATTATCATACAAGTCTGCCATAACTTGAGAAAATCAACTTCTATTGATGACAGTATCTCAGAAACAGACACGTGACTCATTCCTCAGGTGTATTAAAAATGTATGCTAAAATAAGGAGGATTAAGACGTTTGGACAGACATGTAAATATGAGGCACAGCCCAACCCACAGCCCAAATGAAGTTGGAAGAATCTGGCTAACTGGTATTTCTGTGTTACAGCCAAAAGGACATTTCTAAACAGAATAATAAATAAAGAAGAAGTAAGATTTATAACCTGACCTGGCTTCAGATTTTGTCTGTAGTTCTGGGAAAGCAGCATGTCCTTGGACAATATGCTCTATCTTAAGAAAAGAAAAGAAAATTGAAAAAATACTTATTTTTGATTGAAGATAGTTTTATATTTTTGAAATATGATTACCTGGGTGGCAGGTTTGTTTCAGCAACTATGCGCTCTGCCAATATGCAGAAAAATAAACGCTGAAATGTAACTTGTCATTTTATTAATAAAGTAAGGCCTTACTACAATTAACCCTTGCATTGTCTTTTTAAACAAGGTAATTGAAACTACAGCAATTACTATTGTAATTGTGAAATGTGATGAAGGCCCAAATCTTCAACAGAATGACTTTTGATTTGTTCCCCAATATATCATTTACCAGTCCCTTAACATTAATTGTCAATATGTGTTGTGGTTAGCTCTGGCCCAGCTCCTGCCCCAAGGAATGTGCAGGTGGATGTGGGGGAAACATCCACATGCCACAGGCCTGTTTTGCTCCTGATGGAATCTGCCGACAAAGCCTCCTCTGACAAGGAAGCGTGAGTGACAGGGAAGAGGGGAGTTTGGCAGACAGCCCAGGAGGAGATCAATCATCTGTATCATCCTTGGATTCTGAACAAGAATTAATGACACATCCACACATGCGTAGAGTGATGCATAGGAGACAACAACTGAAGGATTATTACAAGAGAAAATGAGGCCACCTGTGGTTGGGTGGGGCTGCTGTAATTAGTGCTACAGATAAAAGTGCAACCTGGTGTTTTAGCCTCATGGCAGTTTATCTGATTCATTGTTTCGTCAAGATCGTGGTTTTTGTGCTGTTCAAGATTGTGTGTGGACTCTCTGGACTTTAGAATTGGACTCAATTTCCCAGTTATTGTGTGAGCAATGGATTGCATTTAACCTGTGCCTTGTGTGTACCAGAAAATCCCTTTGACATTTAAAAAGGGAGCTGTTTCTGTTTTTTCTGTTTATAAAAACTTTTGGGTTTTCCTTTTATCGTGTGGTGTGTGTCTTCCTGGACTAATTACCCTGTAATTACGGGCGGTTGAAACACGCCGGCAGAACAATATGTATGTACATTATATGTCTAAAGTATGATGATCAGATCATTGTTTTTAAACACATCTCAGAACTGAAAATTCTGTTGAACAATGTGAGTTTGAAATATGTTACAGTAGGTATGTATAGAATTGTGCAGTCTAAAACGTAAAAATAAATTTTATCTTGAACTATAACTGATGATGATGTAAATTAAAATTTCTACTCAGTCCTGCAGCTCAGGAAACTTTAGGCCAGTCATTTTTTCTCAATCCAATCCACTAACAATTTGTTCTGAGGATGAACTGAAGGACGTATCCAAGATTTATTATTTTAGTATCTTACAATAGTTGTTTCATACAGTTTAAATGGGAACCTCAAGAGGCATACCCCTAAATTCTAGGTCAGGGCTATCAAATTCAAGGCCTAGGAGCCGGATCCAGCCCATGGAGTGCTTAGATCTGGCCTGCGAGGCTGCCCTAGCGCGAAGGACTAGCCCCCCTTACCTCTGCCTGTGAAAAAAGAGCTTGGGAGGATGGCATGGGGACCTCCTGATTGCTGTTTTTGCTGGCAGAGGGTTGCAGGAAGCCATCCCAGCCAAAAGCAGAGCTCGCGGTGGCTGTGGGTAGCACAACAATAACCCTAAACCTAACCCTAATACTAGATCCAGGAGGATTGAAACATGACCCTTGAGGGATCAGTATTAGGAAACTGAAGTTCCCTTCAAGACCAGGCATTTCTCCTATGTCCTCAAGTTCAAAACATGCATCAGTGTACCAGACATATAAATTTAATAATAATGAAATAAATAGAATTTATATTCCCAAATATATTTAAAAATGAAACAAAATGAAGCTCTCAGTGACTGAAAGGAATATCTCTCTATGTTAAATGTGATTCCTTAAATCCCAAGTCCCCCAATATTAGTTGATAGGTATGATCCAAAGCAAGTAAACTTTAACTTTGCTAATGAATGTATTACTTGAAAAATGTATGTGCTTCTTTTAGCAGCACGTGAAAGACAGTATACAAAAATAAGGTAACAGATAAATATGTGTTTATATTAAGAAGATACAATAGGAGAGTGGTTTCTTTTTTATATTTCTTTTGCAAATAGAATTCAGTCCAGAACTAAAATCTATTTCATGACAACATGAGAGGGATAAATGTAATTATCACCCTGTCTCCCATGACTTAGAGGAACTTACTATGGATCTGATGTAGATATTAAATTATTTCAAAGTTTGAAATGTGACATAACTTTAGCATTCTAACCATTATTATACAACAATTCTAACCATTATTATATAATATCATCTATTGCATTTTTTCATTTAACAAATGTGAAGATAATGATGTAGCTTAAATATAATTAAACAGTTAAATGGAACTAAAAATTATACCTACCAATTTCCCTGTTACACTTTGACCTCCTTCATTTAGCCACAATCCTGGAACCATTGCTGAATAATAGGGTCCCCAAACACCAGGGACAAATATAGGGGACTTGCTAACCTGAAAAGAAAATTTAAATCTAGTTATGCTAGCTACATAACAGTTCAAGCATTGCCAAGTTACAGGTTTATGGGTAGAAGCTTTGAAAAGTATGCAACCCAGACAGATAATTCCTTGCCTCAAGCAAAGATGCCAAAGGGAAGCTAGTGGCAAAGAAAGATAGGCAAGATAGAAGTAAGACAGAAATTTAAGAAACTGATCTAAGATGCACATAATTGTTCTTGAGACTGCAGAATCTTCTCAGTAAGAACTGTCAGAAATTTGGGAGATTTCAGCGTTGATAGCAATTGCACGTATGGCAGCATCATGGCCATATTTACAAAATACATAGCTCATTTTGATCAACTGTTGAGATCATCAGGCGATTTAAAGATAAAGAAATTTATCTTTAAGAAGACAATTTTTATGTGTACCCAATCATTTCTATGTGTACCCAAAAAGCAATTGCTGCCAACCTGCCTTCCATTGAGGACCTGTATACTGCACGAGTCAAAAAGAGGGCGGGGAAAATATTTACTGACCCCTCACATCCTGGACACAAATTGTTTCAACTCCTACCCACAAAACGTCGCTGCAGAGCACTGCACACCAAGACAACTAGACACTAGAACAGTTTTTTTCTGAACACCATCACTCTACTAAACAAATAATTCCCTCAACACTGTCAGACTTTCTACTAAATCTGCACTTCTATTCTACTAGTTTTTCTCATCATTCCTATCACCTATTTCCTCCCATGTTGACTGTATGACTGTAACTTGTTGCTTATATCCTAAGATTTTTATTAATATTGCTTCTTCATTGCTTATTTGACCCCTATGACAATCATTAAGTGTTGTACCACATGATTCTTGACAAATGTATATTTTATTTTATGTACGCTGAGAGCATATGCATCAAGACAAATTCCTTGTGTGTCACACTTGGCCAATAAAATTCTATTCTATTCTACTCTATTCTATTCTATTCATGCTTGGCCAATACAGAATATTCCTATTTCTATTCTTTTCTATTAAGTAAAAGAAAGCAGGGATTTTGGAGTTCTCTATCAACCATGATCAATCATCAAGGAGTCTCAGGAGAAGGGGGGCATAGAAAATTAAATAAATAAATAAACAAACAAACAAACAAACATCTACTGCAATTATATTTGAGATCATAATTATTTCTAAATTGCACACATACGTCTGCACCATCATGTGTATACTTTATGGAAATTTCTTACCTCATTTTCTCTCTGGCAATACAATAAATAAAGTTTTCCCATTTTTCTCAAAGAACCTTGTTTTTGAGGGTTTCCCTCCCCCCATGTGTGTGTGAGAGAGAGAGGGGGGGGAGGAAGGAGAGGGTGAGGGAGGAGGAGTGGTGGTATTCTGATACTAATGGAACTAAGAAGGTATGAACCAAATAAACTATATTTCAATTTTTTACAGGTTATTTGAAGCCCAATTGTAAATGGCACAACTGCAAATGCTCTTTTACAATTATCCAAAAATTATTGGTCCCTTGCAGTTGCTCTGGAAAAATACAATTTGCAACACTTCCATAATACGTGACCTGAAGGTGGAATAAAACATAAATTCCTTTCTTCTCTCTAGAACTCTGAACATAAACACAAACGTAAAAACTTCCAAAATACTTTTTTGTGAACAACTCCAGGAAGGTCTAAATATTTTATGACCTAACTCATTATTTGCCATATTCCATAAATGATTGGTTCATTGTTCCCAAAGCTACCTGAGTCTTTGCCAATCCTCAAAGGGAAAGTCAAATTAAAAGACTATAATTGGTTCTGCTGGGAAACCATAAGGTTTCGAATATCTGCAGCCCAGCTTGATATTTTAAAGAATACCCACAATAATTTACCAGGGTATTTCTGTCATTAGCTGATCTCCACTTACCCACTCAGATGTTCGTATCATCTTACTCCTGAAATACCATTTGAATGCATTCCAAAAAACTATCAACAAATCTGCAGAGCAATTAAGATTTGCACATTAGTTCATCTTAAGCATAGACAATGGGTGTGGAGCTTTTCCTCTGTACAAGGATTTTCTTTCCTTCTGCCAGAAACTCTACTGGGATCTTTTAAAAATCCTGGAATTTGGCAGAGGGCCACTTCTTCTTTCCAATAGATTTCTCCAGGGTTTTTACATGCAAATATATTCTTCAGATTTACCATTCTCACAATTAGTAATGGCTTCCATAGAAGGGAGGTCCAAACAGAAAGGGATGAATAGCTATTAAATATTAGAGCTGTGCACATTTCAAATTCTACGAACATAAACGTATGCATAAAAAGCAGCAACAGAAAATACTACAGATTGAGCCACATACATGCACATGAAATCAGCATCTATGACACTCTTTAAAGTGGCAAAATCTTTTTCCAAAGTTGTAAATCCAAATCTGCCAGGTGAATGAATGCTGAAATACTAAACCAGGCCATATCTAATTTACAACATATGAGGAACTGATACACAATGGCATATTTTGTTTGGGTGCATTTGAGCTACTCTTTCCATTTTACTTTCAGCAATTCCATCTTTTTATTTATTATTTATTTTATTTATTGGATTTGTATGCCGCCCCTCTCCGTAGACTCGGGGCGGCTAACAACAGTAATAAAAAACAGTATGTAAATCCAATACTAAAACAACTTAAAAACCCTTATTGTAAAACTAAACATACATACAAACAAACATAACATGCATAAATTGTAAAGGCCTAGGGGGAAAGAATATCTCAGTTCCCCCATGCCTGACGGCAGAGGTGGGTTTTAAGGAGCTTACGAAAGGCGAGGAGGGTGGGGGCAATTCTAATCTCCAGGGAGAATTGGTTCCAGAGGGCCGGGGCCGCCACAGAAAAGGCTCTTCCCCTGGGCCCCGCCAGACAACATTGTTTAGTTGAAGTATATTTTGAGTTAAATACTGAACCACCTTGATTAATCCAAATTTAATTTTAAGAATCACGCATCTGAATATTATAGCATTTAAAAATGTCTTGGATTGTCAGACTCTTTGTTGAGTATGATAATACATTTGTAAATTATTGTAACATAAAACCCCCAAACAGTATTCGGACATATTTCCACATCCCTAAATGTATTAAATACACATTGTATTTGTATTCTGATTTTATTCAATGTTTTGTCATCTCATTCAATATGGCAAAATCACTTTCAATGCAATCCAATTTTTTTAAAAATACAATGAAACTGGTGGGAACCATGTGAGATTTCTTGACAGCCAGATATCTTCCTCAGGGACAGGCACAAAGCTCTATATTATTTTAAATATTTATAGCCTATCCGCTATTCTGAACACCTCATAATAAAACATATACCATAAAAAAATGTGAAGCAGTAAAACCAAGTCAATAAGTAATAATGTAACTAAAACATATTACTGTATTTAAAATACACAATTAAAAATAAAACGAGAGGCATTATTAAACAAAAAGCATTGACTAAGCTTTGAACTGAGAAGTTCTTCTGATATTTAAAGATAGATATCAGTACCATCCTGACTTCCAGAAAAGGCATCCCAAAGAAGGTGCCATAATAGAGAACAGGCCTCTGACAGTGATTGGTCACTTAAAAGACTTTTTTTCCCCCTTAAATCTTAATATTTGAGTAAAGTCCACATTGAAAAAGATTCATGCTCAAGTTTTATGGTTCTGAAATAATAAGGGACTTAGCCATTCTGAGATAATTAAATAATAATATTAATATTATATTATTATTATTATTATTAATAATAATAATAATAATAAATTAGATTTGTATGGTGCCCCTCTCTCCGAGGACTCGGGGTGGCTCACAACAAGACACGTTTTTAAGTATTATTGGTAACTAGTGCATAGGCAGGCAATGTGATTCTTTTAGGACAGACGGTATGTTAAATCTGAAAGGAGCTGTCTGTGGATAATAACTTCACTGCTGAATTGTACAACGATGCAATTTCTGAGTCATATTTAAAGGCATATTACATTAATCCAGTGCAAAACATCAGTACACCAGTCAAGCCAAGGCATTACTATTCAAGAAGGATCACAGAAAAGCATAAGTAGAAACGCACTGGCCAAATGAACTCCAGATTACTGATGTCACTTCAGTAATCTGAAGAAGAAACCTGGAGTATACCTGTGTACCTGTTCCTTCAATTGACTCAGATCTAATGAATTCAGAGACCTATAAGTAGCTCCAGAATCACAACATCATAGCAGATAGAATCAAAGTAGCCAACACATCCAGAAAGATCAACAGAGAAGAATTCTTTATGTCTTTTCCTGAAAACAGGCCACTTGCTAGCATGGTCAAGAGTACTTGAGTGACAAAAGCAAGCCTAAAACTCAACTGGAATAGAGAGAGATGATCCACAATTTCCAAAAATGTATAAAACTGCCTGGCCACTGCCTGTTGAAGTACAGTGGTACCTCATCATATGAACTTAATTGGTTCCAGGAGGAGGTTCGTAAGGTGAAAAGTTCGTAAGATGAAACAATGTTTCCCATAGGAATCAATGTAAAAGCAAATAATGCGTGCAGATCCTTCAGGAAAATCCCAAACTTTAGAAGGGAGGCGAACAGAGGACAGGGAGGAGCAGCTAAAGGGGGCGGGTGGAAGAAGCAAGGCTAGGCTAAAGGGTGAGTGGGAAGGAAGAAAGGCAAGGGGGGCGCACCTCCCTTTTCTTTCTTCAAAAGACACCGTTTCAGTTCCTTCGCAAGCATGTTGTTCTCTGCAAAAATTTTCCTCCCCCAAGCTGCCCCTCCCTCCTCCCTTTTCTTTCTTAAAAAGACACCCTTTCAGTTCCTTTGCAAGCACGTTGTTCTCTGCAAAATGTTTCCTACTCCAAGCAGCCCCTCCCTTTTCTTTCTTCAAAAAAAGGGGGGGGGAGAAACCCCTTCATCCCAGCAGCAGCTGCTTGGGTTCGTAAGGTGAAAATAGTTCGGAAGAAGAGGCAAAAAAATCTTAAACACCGGGTTCGTATCTTGAAAAGTTTGTTAGAAGAGGCGTTCGTAAGATGAGGTACCACTGTATTTTGTCCAGTATGGAATTATTTGACAGAAGTTCTCAAGTACCTCCAAGTCCATCCTGTGTTATGCCATCACTTCATCTTTCATCACAGACTATTTTCTGCTGTAATTAGTTCTTTTATCACTTCTTGAGACTCATTCTATCACACCTTTCTGCTAAATCTTAATAGCCAAATGGACAAGACAGAAACAGGCTGAAGATATGCACACTTTTGACCAACATTGGCAAGGCTGAGAAACTGAAACTAAACTGTTAGAGATGATAGATAAATAAATAAATATAATTTCATGTCTGGTGGACATGTTATAAAGTAAGAATATTTTGAAAGGGTTTTTCATATTGATATGAATTCCCAAAACTACTTGATCAAGAAATGAATATGGGTTCCCAAAACTACTTAATATTAACCCCCCTCAAATGTGATTTTTAAAAGATTTTTGATAATTTTATCCTGGACGTTTACCACTAAATTTAGAAAAAAAAAGTGGGATGGGAGAAATTGGACAATTTGTATGTGATGAAATGCAATACTGCATTAATATGGAACATCTTAATGAATACTGCATTAATATGGAGCATCTTTCTTGCCAAGAAAGGGCTTAAACATGGTTCAACTAGCTTGGAATTAAATGATTGAGTGGATGCAAGGAGGCTATATGATGGAGGCATTATTTGTATACTTTGTCAACATTTTGCATTCTATCTTTTTTAATATTTTAAGTTGTGGTTTTAAAAATTCCTACATGAGATGGCAGCTATACAAATGTGATAAATAGAGTATGTTTATAAATGTTATAGATCAAAGAAATAATCATGTTCACAAAGAACATAAACAATTATTGAAGAGTGACTTATGTCATTTTCTCTTTTACAATAAAAATATATAATTGAACTGGTGTGTGTAGGGGATACATGCCTTTCAAAGGTATAAGATAAAAATCTGAAAACTTTTCCATCTTTTCTGACTATTATTTTGACCGGAATGACAGCATCCTCAAACATCTGAAGAAAAACATTGTAGTTTTTGTGGTTGTCTGTTCTTCATTTGTAATCCATTTTAAACCACTGAATTAACCAGGGACATATTTCTCTCTTGGTTTGGAATATTTCAACTGTTATGAAGGTTCAATGCTTATAGTAAGATTGAGAAAAGAAAAAAGAGCCATGCGGGAGGATTTAACCTCAATCTACTCCCTCTAAGATTTATACTAATATGTTAGATATGTAAACATTATAGAGCAATCAGAAACAAACGATATGATGAATCCAGTTTAACTATATTCAGCTGTGATGCAACTGCCAGAAGGCAAAGTTTGTTATGAATAAATCATCCGGATGAAATACAGTCCTCAATTCAACCTTGGTGTGCCCAACCAAAATTCAGTGTCAACTCTTGAGGAGGAGCAAATTGGAAAAGTACTTGAAAACATTGAAAAATGTAACCAAAAAAAATCCCTTCTAAATGTATAGTTGTATATTTTCAAAAATGACAGTACCAAAAAAGCACTGCAAGCTATATCAAGTGATCTTCCCTAAATTATCCTAGCTTTATAAAATCAAACAAGTTTACATTTAGACATATACAAGCAAGCAGTTTTCTTTTTTCTTTCTACTAAACTTAACTCGTCTTTGTGCACAGATAACAAATAAACCCATCACTTTCCGAATAAGATGAAAGCAGTGCTCTAGATTATAATCTATTAAAAATAGGACAGGCAGGAAGAAGAGTCATTTCTGAGAAGAAAGAGCTGCCTGAAAGTGGAAGAGTTCCCTATACAAAGAATAAAAGGCCAAACATCATTTCTTAAAAGCATTTTGAAACAAACCATCCCCTGCGCTTAAGCATATACTGCCTATTTAATTCTGATTTGTAGCTCTCTCATACTGCCATGTTTTTTGGAGGGGGGGCTTTTCAAATGATTCTTCTAATGTAAAATTGTGTAGTTTGGTATTATATTCAGTAATTACAATTTCCATCTGTCCGTCCATAAACCCTGGGGGGGGATTATTGACCCCCTCAGGGAGGGTCTGCAACTTGGGCATCCTCCTCGATCCACAGCTTACATTAGAGAACCATCTTTCAGCTGTGGCGAGGGGGACGTTTGCCCAGGTTTGCCTGGTGCACCAGTTGCGGCCCTACAGTCACTCATGCCCTCATCACCTCGAGGTTCGACTACTGTAATGCTCTCTACATAGGGCTACCTTTGAAAAGTGTTCGGAAACTTCAGATCATGTAGAATGCAGCTGCGAGATCTATCATGGGCTTTCCTAAATATGCCCATGTTACTCCAACACTCCGCAGTCTGCATTGGTTGCCGATCGGTTTCCAGTCACAATTCAAAGTGTTGGTTATGACCTATAAAGCCCTTCATGGCATCGGACCAGAATATCTCTGGGACCGCCTTCTGCCGCACGAATCCCAGCGACCAATTAGGTCCCACAGAGTTGACCTTCTCCGGGTCCCGTCGACTAAACAATGTCGTCTGGCGGGACCCAGGGGAAGAGCCTTCTCTGTGGCAGCCCCAACTCTCTGGAACCAACTCACCCCAGATATCAGAGTTGCCCCCACCCTTCTTGCCTTTCGCAAGCTCCTTAAAACCCACCTCTGTCGTCAGGCATGGGGGAATTGAAATTTTCCATTCCCCCTAGGCTTATAGAATTTATACATGGTATGTTTGTATGTATGATTGGTTTTTTAAATTGGGTTTTTTTAGATTATTTTCAATATTAGATTTGTTTACATTGTCTTTTTTATTGTTGTTAGCCGCCCCGAGTCTTTGGAGAGGGGCGGCATACAAATCTAATAAATAAAATAAAATAAATACGATACTTTTCGGAGTATAAAATGCACTTTCCCCCCCTAAAAGAAGCTGAAAATCTGGATGCGTCTTATACTCTGAATGCAGCCGTTTCGAAGCTTTTTTTTCCAGCCCTATCAAGATGCTAATGAACTTCCTGGCTCTTCCCAGCTTGCAGGCTTGTTTTCATTGCTACTCCATTCGAAAAAGGTATTTTTCATGAAGTGCTAACGATCTTCCCAGCTTGCAGGATTTTTTTCATTCCTACTCCCTCTGAAGGTTTTTTTCCCACCCTAAGTCTGTGCAGACTTGTTTTGATTGCTACTCCCTCCAAAGAAGGGTTTTTTCAGCCCTAACCATGGGATAAAATAACGTGCTGAAGCTGATCAGTCTGAGGACCCTAGTCAGATGAATACAGGGTAGGTAGATTTCCCCCCCTATACTCTGCCTTATACTCTGATGATGGATTTTGGTTTTTTATGAGCTATACCCCATAATCATCACAATTATGACAAATCGTGGCTTGAACTATCTTGCCTTGCATGTAGTGAGTCTTTCTCATATATTATGTTTTACCTTTTAAGTTGCGTTACTGAAATAAATGAATTTTTGCACGATATTCTAATTTTTCAAGTTTCACCTGTATTTAGCTACTCACATTTGCATGCTTTTGAACTACTAGATTAGCAGGAGCTGGGTTGAGGATGGCAGCTCACCTTATGACATGGCGCTCAGGCCACCCAAACTTTCCTTCCTTCCTTCCTTCCTTCCTTCCTTCCTTCCTTCCTTCCTTCCTTCCTTCCTTCCTTCCTTCCTTCCTTCCTTTGTCAAACATGTATAGGATTTGTAGTTTGTATAAACATAACATAAGTAAAAAGTAATGATAAAAAAGGACAATAGGACAGTAGGACAGGGACAGCAGGCACAATGGTGCGCTAATCCACGCCCCTTACAGACCTCTTAGAAACGGGGAGAGGTCAACTGCAGACAATCTAAGGTTAAAGTTTTTGGGCTTGGGGAAGAAACCACAGAGTCAGGTAGTGCATTCTAGGCATTGACCACTCTATTGATGAAGTTGTATTTTCTGCAGTTGAGTTTAGAGCAGGTTTACATTTAGTTTGAATCTATTACGCTAACTTAGTAGTTCGCATCAAGCTGTCTTTCATGATAGAAAACAGCATTAAAGTTATAAAGCAAAATATTGTACAGAATCTTCAAAAAATGTTTTTTTACAGTTCAATCCATTACTGAACTGAACTGCAGTTATCCATAATAGTTTTCAATCATTCTGGGATGAACTTTCAATGGGACATCATTATAACTAATAAAAATAGGTGCAAATATATTTAATTATATCTTTGAAAGAATGAATAAAATATTGTCATAATTCTTATTGCAATAATATATACATAAATAAAAGCACTTCCTAAATATTATTTTGCTACCATGTGACATAATATTGATAGTTTGCATACTTTAGTTTCTTGCATCTCATTTTTTATTATTGGAGTATAGATTGATCTTTTCCAATTTGTTGGCCTTTGTGCCATTCTCCAGATTTGCTGGCATAGTTTGACTACAGTGCTTCTTATTTCCATTAAAAAGCATGTGCTGGTTTAAAATGTTTTACCTAAGGGAAAATTTACTTATGTATGCACATAAAAATAGAAGCAGCACTACAGAAATAATAACGAGCTGTCAAATATTTTACAAATCCTTTAAGGTTTTGATACAAAACCTTTAAGAACCTCTCTTCTGGTGTGAGCTATCACCTCCACATTGTAGATTTCCAGCTTTTACTCTTTTGTTTATAGCTTTGAGTAATTGGACATATATTCCAAACAAGTATGCTAAAAATATTTGTAAAATACACCTAGGTATTATCTCTTTCCAAAATTATACCCATTAAGACTTTCATAAAACATTAAATTCATACTTAATCAGGGCACAGACAAGATTTCAGAACTACCCACATAGCCTAAAACAGTGATTTTCAACCTTTTTTGAGCTGCGGCACATTTTTTACATATACAAAATTATGGGGCACATTGAGTGGGGGGGGGGGGCTAAAAAAAGTTTGGACAAAAAAATTATCTCTCTCTCTTCCTCCCTTTCACTCTATTTCTCTCCCTCTTTCTCTCTCTTCCTTCCTTCCCCTCTCTGTCCATCCCTCTTCCTTCCTTCCTTCCTCTCTTTTTTGCTCTCTTTCTATCTCTCCCTCCTTCCCTGCCTCTCTTTCTCTCTCTTGCTTTTTCTCTCTCTCTTGCTTTCTTTCTCTCTCTCTCTCTTTCTCTCTTGCTTTCTTTCTCTCTCTCTTTCTCTCTCCCTTGCTTTCTCTCTCTCTCTTGCTTTCTTTCTCTCTCTCTTGCTTTCTTTCACTCTCTCTTGATTTCTTTCTCTGTCTTTCTTTCTTTCTTTCTCTCTCTTTCTCTCTCTTGCTGAGCTTCGCGGCACACCTGACCATGTCTCGCGGCGTTGAAAAACACTGGCCTAAAACACTGTTAAAACCAACAAAATAACAATTAACAACTGCTTTTCATAACTTTGTTCCATTGATATATTTGGTAAAACTTGTTTACTGATCCCTCGATGCAAATTTCACTTATCCAAAACATTTTTAAAAATCCATTGGTGGACCTTGTGGAAAGGCCTTGTAGATTTCACACCAGGTAGATAGCCATTCATGGAATCTATTTGAAATGTTTGCTCAATTAAGTTGTGAGTATTTCTAATAACAATACTGTTCAGTTCATTTCCTGTTTTCTTAAGAGCAGGGGCATTACTGTAGATGAATTTATATCAAATGTTTCACAGAAGAAAAGATCTGTAAATTTTCTTTAATGTTTTGGAGTTTGGCAATTTTGGATAACATTTTTGCTTTGTATTTTAAGACGAATTGCAATTCAATTTTTAAAAAAATCGTTTCAGTTAATGGCACTGTCTGGATACAGAATAACCTTTGCCCCTCTAATATTTACTATGTCGCCTGAAATGCAATAGAAGCAGAGAGCTTTGATAAATGAATACAGAGGGCTGTCTGGGTATATTTCTACAGGCAGTTTTGTACTATGCACTGAAATGGCTTTTTGTACTCCACAGTAATGCACTATTTACAACAGAGATTACTGCATATACAAGCGACGGTATATTATTCAGAAATTTTATCATGTATATTAGTAGCATTTTTGTAGTTGTTATATTAAGATACTTAAAAAAAATAAGGTATTCCTTTGTAGCGTACAATTACTCTAACAATCTAATGTTTTTATTGTTAATACCTTATCTTCATTTTTTTTTCATTTATAACATTTCAATTTCCCATTTTGGAAATTATAACTACAATAGAGTTCTCCAGAGAACTCTATGAGATAAAGCATAATATATACAAATGAAATGCATTAAATAGATACACACCCCATTAGAAAGTTTTCTGGAGGATGGACTCCAGCAGAAATCTGAAAGCTCGAAAGACAAAATCTCTGGTTCCTGTGATGGACCCAAATTGGATCCTGCAATATTATCCTGGGACACGTATATTTGAAATAGATACTGTTAAATATGCATTGAAGCAATGTAAATAAGTTGAATGTGGATTGAGCATTCTGATTAGTTGAAACAATGACAGTTGAGTTTAGACGGGAAAGTAAAAGTATATAAGGAACGTTCTGACACTGTTTCAGTCAGTCTCATTCTGAGCTGAAGTCACTTTCCAAAAAGAGCTTTCTCCTGCTGAGCCAAATAAAGAATTTAAAAGAACCGACTGCCTCAGTTTTCTTCACTGGCGACGAAGAACGGTCAAACCTACGATCCTTCACCATGGACAGCCTGCCTGTCGGACGAGTTCCCGATCCCTTCGACCCAGAAAAGTCCACCTGGGACGACTACATAGCAAAATTCGAGATCTTCCTTGAAGCTGCGGGAATGAAAGACGCTGACAGCGGCAGAAAAAGAGTCATTTTTCTCAATTATTGCGGCTCCAAAGTCTATGACTTAGCCCAGACACTGACAGACCTGCTGCCAGCGAACTCCGTGACATGGGACACCTTGACATCCAAACTCACCTCCCACTTCAAGCTGACCAAACCGGCTATTGTATACCGGCACCAGTTCTCCCGAATGAGTCAGATCGAAATTGAATCAAAATAATTGTCTAATATTCCACTTCCTGGAATCTTAAATGGTCACTAACTAATGAATAGTTTTTCTTACTTGATAGCTATTAAGATCTTCAGTATAATTATTTTCCTCCCAACTCTTAATTTGAAGCAGAGTCGGGTTGACTTGAAGGAGCCAGGAGTCGGTTCCACTTACCTTCTCCACTGGTTTGCATCACAACATTTCACACGCACACAAGCATGGCCCTCATGAAATTTCACTTCCCTGCATGCTCAGATGGTGGATTCCGCCCCCAAAACAGCTTAAGAGCTGCTCAGCTGTGCTTCAGATGAAGAAACAAAGGTCGGTATTAACCTAGGGGTGGGCAGGAGGGCTTTTTTCCAAGCATAGGATGAGGAAAGCCATTAGATCACAGAAAAATTGGGCCAAAAATTGGATTAAAAAGATGGTGGCACCCACAGACCACCACTGCCCGAACCTAATCTGTGATGCCAAAATTATGTCACCATTGGGTCACTAACAGTATGGGTGAACTGGTCTGAACTGGAAGGAACTCACCCCTATAGAAGGAATTGAGTATTTACTGGCCGGATGCCTTTCTTGATGCTATGTGGAGTTCACAACAGATATTTTTTTCTTCGTGCACTATGAGAGAAACATCTTCCACCACCTACGGTTGAACTCTCAACCTTCCGAGTGGAAAGTGAGTATCTTCACCACTAGCCACCAAGTCAGTCTTTCAATATAATTAATATTGCACATAAATGTAAAGGTAAGCTTTTGAAAAGTTTCTGATTATTATTTAAATATCCAGCATGCTTACTCAGGCAATAAATAGCTCAGAAAAAATGAAACAAGTGATTTGTCGACATATTAAAATCTTTGGTTTGTTGCCTGACACCACAGTTAGAAAATTCCAGATGGATTTTTCAGCTCATATTCAAGAGGAATAATATTACCGTATTGTTCAGAGTACAAGACGCACTCTTTCCCCCCCTAAAAAGAGGCTAAAAATTTGGGTGTGTCTTTTACTCAGAATGTAGCTTCTTCCAAGCTTTTTTCCCAGCCCGAATGAGGTGCTAACAATCATCCCAGTTTGCATTATTTTTTCATTTATTTATTTATTTATTCAATTTTTATGCCGCCCTTCTTCTTACGACTCAGGGAGGCGTACAACATGTTAGCAATAGCACTTTTTAACAGAGCTAGGCTATTGCCCCCACAACCTGGGTTCTCATTTTACCCACCTCGGAAGGATGGAAGGCTGAGTCAACCTTGAGCCGGTGATGAGATTTGAACCACTGGCCTTCAGATCTATAGTCAGCTTCAGTGGTCTGCAGTACTCTACCTGCTGCGCCACCCCGGCTCACTCATTGCTATTCCAAAGGTTTTTTTTTCCAGCCCTAAGTCTTTGCTATTCCCTCCAAAAAAGTTTTTTTCCCCAAGCCCTAGCCAGGGGATAAAATGATGTGCTGAAGCTGAACAGACTAAGGATGCTAGCCAAATGAATAACTTGTAGGCAGACACACACACACCCATTTTCTTCCCCCTAAACTAAGATGTATCTTACACTCCAAAATATTTATTTAAAGTATGGTACTTTTAAGCTGGAAAAGTGCACTCTGTCCCATTATTATATCATGGCTTAAGAAAAATAAAAACATTTGGCATCTATGGCTATCTACTAGTAGTAAAGTTTTTGTACTTCATATATATGTTCACCTAAGCATCCAAAATCTGATTTCAGTATTTTTAATAATATCCCATCAAGAATACAGACCTGCCACACTAGATTCTGTTGATTTGCAGTTGCCAGCATGCTGGCTATGGCTTCTGGAAGTATAGTTAAAGGCTCCCTATGCAATAGGTTCATGACATAGGTTTGGATAAGGTCAGAACTTAATCAATAGACCATCCTCTACAAGAAGAAACTGTCTCTCTCATCATAAAACATGTCTCAAATTACAGCATTCAGCAGCAGCTCAGTTTAAAGCAGAGTTGAAAAAAGATTTCTTATAGATTTTAGAAAACAGTTATATTTTTTAAATACTCAATGAGGCTAATATATTAGAAAAAAAATGGCAATAACTTGAAATTCAATATACTAAGAAAAACATCCTTCAATGAGTTTCGCCTACAAGCTTTATTTCTCTTCCAACCTGGTTTGCTTTTCTGAGAGCTTGTATTTAAAAGTAATATATTACCGAGATAATAAACCAGAGGTGGGTTCCTACCAGTTCAGACTGGTCCTATAGAACCGTTAATAACTTGGTCGTCTGAGTCACTGGAACTTGGGGCGACCCAGGACTGCCATGCCCCGAGCTGGTTCTCTTGTTTCTTGCTTCTGCACATGTGCGACAGGTTTTTTTAGTACTGCGCATGTGCACATGCAATGTGTGCCCTCCCACGCGGTGCATCCTTGAGTGAACCGGAAGTAGCAGAACCCAGAAACCACCCTATAACAAATGTGTTTAAAATAAAATGTCATTTCTAAATTATTTTAGAAATAGCAATATCTTTACCATTTCTAGGAATAAAAGCCTAGATCAGTGATGGCAAACCTTTTTTTCTTCGAGTGCTGAAAGAGCATGGGCACTGGTTGCCGATCAATTTCTGGTCACAATTCAAAGTGTTGGTTATGACCTATAAAGCCCTTCATGGCATCGGACCAGAATATCTCCGAGACCACCTTCTGCTGCACGAATCCCAGCGACCGATTAGGTCCCACAGAGTCGGCCTTCTCCGGGTCCCGTCAACTAAACAATGTTGGTTGGCGAGCCCCAGGGGAAGAGCCTTCTCTGTGGCGGCCCCGACTCTCTGGAACCAGCTCCCCCCAGAGATTAGAACTGCCCCTACCCTCCTTGCCTTTCGTAAACTCCTCAAAACCCACCTTTGTTGTCAGACATGGGGGAATTGATCTCCCCCAGGCCTATATAATTTATGTATGGTATGTTTGTATGTATGTCTGCTTAAAAATGGGTTTTTTTTAACTATTTTAAATTTTAAATTGTAAATTATTAGATTTTTCATGAACTGTTTTATTGTGTTGTGAGCCACCCCGAGTCTACGGAAAGGGGCGGCATACAAATCTAATAAATAAATAAATGAATGAATGAATGAATGAATGAATGAATGAATAAATAAATAAATGGGCACACTCTATTGTGCATGCGCAAGTGCCCACACCCATAATTCAATGCCTGGGAGGCACGAAAACAGCTTCCCCACCCTCCAGAGACTCTCTGGAGGCCAGAAATGGCCTGTTTCCCAACTTTTGTGGGCTCAGTAGGCTTGTGTTTTGCCTTCCCCAGGCTCCAAAGGCTTCCCTGAAGCTAGGGGAGGGTAAAAACACCCTCCCCAATCCCACTGGAGGCTCTCTGGAAGCCAAAAACACTCTCCCAGAGCTTCTGTGCAAGCCAAAAATCAGCTGGCTGGCACACATATGCACATTGGAGCTGAGCTACGGCAACAGGTCGCGTGCCAGCAGATATGTGGCACCCATGCCTTAGCTTCACCATCACTAGCCCAGATGATCAAATCTATCTGAAAAGTGAATTTGTAGAAGAAAATGGCAATATTCTGAAATTTCACACTAAGAAAACAAAGATTTTTAACTTACAAAGTTTATTTCTGTTCACATCTGGTTTAGTTTTCGGAGTGTTTATCAGGGAGACTGGGCTAACAGACAAGGTTTCATTACAGAAAACAATGCATACAAGTTGTGCTTGACTTACAACCATTTGTTTAATGACCATTTGAAGTTGCAATGGCACTGAGAAAGGTTCATGACCATTTTTTCACACTTATGACCATCGCAGCATCACCATGGTCACATGACCAAAATTTGGAAGCTTTGCAACTGGCATGTGTTTATGATGGTTGCAGGTTTTTTCTTTAAAGTTGACAGTTTTATCAGTTTATCAAATTATAAAATACAAAGGAAATTGAAAACAATGGGAAAGTAAGGGAGGAAAGGAGGGAAAGGGTAGAGTAAAAGGGAAAAGAAAAAAACAAATATATCAACTTGTATACAGTGATCCCACGGTTATTGCGTCCCCGACCATTGCGAACAGGGTAATTTGCGATTTTTGAACCCGGAAGTCAGAACACCATCTGCGCATGCGTGCCCTTTTTTTCTATGGGCACGCATGCGTAGATGGCGCCGGGCAGATCAGCTGCTGGGCGGCTTCCCTAGGTCTTCCCGGCGGCATCAGCGAGGAGTTTCCCCACCGCCCACGCAAACTCCTCGCTGCTGCCGCTTCGCTCGGGCCGCTTCCCAGCTGAGTACTCAGCTGGGAAGCGGCCCGAGCGAACGGCTTGTCCCCAGCCTGCCTGCCCGCGCGCCCGCGGCTCGCGCGCCCTTCTCCCGCCCACGCCGTTCGCTCGGGCCGCTTCCCAGCTGAGTACTCAGCTGGGAAGCGGCCCGAGCGAATGGCTTGTCCCCAGCCTGCCTGCCCGTGCGCCCGCGGCTTGCGCGCCCTTCTCCCGCCCACGCCGTTCGCTCGGGCCGCTTCCCAGCTGAGTACTCAGCTGGGAAACGGCCCGAGCGAACGGCTTGTCCCCAGCCTGCCTGCCCGCGAGCCGCCCTCAAGCCAAGCGCAGAAGTTCGCCTTTGGCGCTTGGCTTGAGGGCTCAGTTGGGAAGGCGTGCAGGTGTTTTAAAACGTCCCCGCCGACATGGGGGGCTCGCTAGCACCCCCCCCAAACCCAGGTTGGGGGCTCGGGGGGGTGCTAGCGAGCCCCCCATGTCGGCGGGGACGTTTTAAAACACCCGCGCGGCTTTCCAATGAGTCCCGAAGACAAACGCGGAAGTTTGACGTTTGTCTTCGGGACTCATCGGAAAGCCGCGTGGATGTTTTAAAACGTCGCCGACGACATGGGGGGCTCGCTAGCACCCCCCGAACCCCCAACCCGGGTTAGGGGGGGTGCTAGCGAGCCCCCCATGTCGGCGGCGACGTTTTAAAACAGCCGCGCCGCCCCCAATCTTCGGCTCCTCGCTAGCGCTGCAGAAGTAAAAACACCATCTGCACATGCGCAGATGGTGTTTTTACTTCTGCAGCGCTACTTCGCGAAAACCCGCTCGTTGCGGGGGGTCCTGGAACGGAACCCTCGCAACGAGCAGGGGATCACTGTATAATCTAAAAGCTGAAAAAGCCCAAAATCAGTAACAATGCATTTTGAATGGTCTTTGGAAAAGAACATGGCACCATGTTCCCATTTTAATTGCAACTCTGAAATATTTCTCTATATTTCAACCAAAACAGAATCTGTGATAGAAGTATTACAGTGATACCTCGTCTTACAAACGCCTCATCATACAAACTTTTCGAGATACAAACCCGGGGTTTAAGATTTGTTTGCCTCTTCTTACAAACTATTTTCACCTTACAAACCCGCTGCCGCCACTGGGATGCCCCACCTCCGGACTTCCTTTGCCAGTGAAGCACCCGTTTTTGCACTGCTGGGATTCCCCTGAGGCTTCCCTCCATGGGAAAACCTCACCTCCGGACTTCCGTGTTTTTGTGATGCTGCAGGGGAATCCAGCAGCGCAAAAATGGGGGCTTTGCTGGCAACGGAAGTCCGGAGGTGGGGTTTCCTATGAAGGGGAGCCTCAGGGAAATCCCAGCAGTGCAAAAACCAACGCTTCAGCTGGCAAAAGGGGTGAATTTTGGGCTTGCACGCATTAATTGTTTTTCCATTGATTCCTATGGGAAACATTGTTTCGTCTTACAAACTTTTCACCTTAAGAACCTTGTCCCAGAACCAATTAAGTTTGTAAGACAAGGTATCACTGTAATTCTAATCAGGGAGGCAGTAGACAGTTAAATAGGTAAATGGGTAGGGGATGGAGTGAGGGATTGTGAGAATGGCTGGGAAATGAATATGGAACATAGAAAGTGAACTTTGTATCACCACTGAAGCAACCTAGCCGAACTGAAGCAGCAGCAGCCTGGCAAGTACTCAAGCAGCCTCTTGCGTCCTGGATTTTGGATGTATTCTATAATCTTAGTCCATTTGATCTACATTGGTTTAAAAATTATTGACCTATAATGCACCGTTTCACCCAGTTAAAGGTTACAGGAATGAGTGTTTTAGCAGGATACAGATAATAACACACCACTAAATATGAGAAATTCTTAGGCTAAATGAGCCCTGAGTTCTTCCTTTCCCCCCCCTGAATTTATAGACAATTACTTCAGAACAAAAAGGAAACAAAACACTGTGTGTATTTAATGTCTTAACCATAACATGTCAAACTGCTGTAGTTGCTGTAGAAACTACTTTTCAACCAAGTCCCATCAAAGTGGACTGTCAGTTCCCAGCACAACACTCAAGGGTCAGGTAGCTCCTTCAAACAGAAATTTCTATGCATCATTGAGAGTAATCTCTGTTTAACACAGTTGTCACATGGAGAGCTCTCACAGCTTCTATCAATTGCACATTATTCTATCTTTATATTATATAAATGTACACTGCAGAGGTGGGATTCAATTCTTTTTTCATGTGGGCTCTGTGGGTGTGGCTTGGTAGGCGTGGTAGGGAAAGGTTACTGCAAAATCCTCATTTCTTCCCAATCAGTTGGGACTTGGGGGACAGTGGATAGGGACGGGGCCAACCAGAGGTAGTATTTACCGTTCTCCGAACTACTCAAAATTTCCGCTACTGGTTCTCCAGAACTTGTCAGAACCTGCTGAATATCACCTCTGGTACACTGCATGTGTGTAAAGAAAAGCCAGAAGTAGCAGTCAGAAAATATAGGAAAGCTGTAAATAGGGGGTTATGGTTTATGCCCAGATTCTTGTTTCATGAACAAGGCAAGTACATGGCAGTTCCTGGTTTAGTGGAATGAAACAAAACAGTGCAACTAAGAGATAGCTGTGTGTTTGACTATTCCTATGTTCTGTAGAGATATACAGTGTTCCCTCGATTTTCGCAGGGGATGTGTTCCGAGACCACCCGCGAAAGTCGAATTTCCGCGAAGTAGAGATGCGGAAGTAAATATACTATTTTTGGCTATGAACAGTATCACAAGCCTTCCCTTAACACTTTAAACCCCTAAAGTGCAATTTCCCATTCCCTTAGATCATTACTCACCATGTTTATTTATTAAAGTTTATTTAAATTTTTTTTATTAAAGGCAGCTGAAAGTTTGGCGATGACATATGACATCATCGGGCAGGAAAAACCATGGTACAGGGAAAAAACCCGCAAAGTATTTTTTTTAATTAATATTTTTAAAAAACCGTGGTATAGACTTTTCATGAAGTTCGAACCCGCGAAAATCGAGGGAACACTGTATAGGTAATCATCAATTTACAACCCTAATTGGGCCAGAATTGCTATTGCTAAACAAGATGGTTAAGTGATTTGTGCCTACTAATTTTACTTCTTCTTTTTTGCCATGGTGTTAAGCTAATCATTACAATTGTTAAGTTAACCATGCAGTCATTAAGTGAATCCACTTAACTTCCCTCATTGATTTTGCTTGTCAAGACCCAGTGGGAAGGTTGCAAATAGCAATAGTACTTAGACTTATATACCACTTCACAGTGCTTTACAGCCCTCTCTAAGCGGTTTATAGTATCAGCATATTGTCCTCCAAAATCTGGGTCTTCATTTTACCAACCTCGGAGGAATGGAAGGATGAATCAATCTTGATCCTAGTTAGAATCAAAGTGCCAAACTGTTGGCAGCCGGCAGTTAGCAGAAGTAGCCTGTAAAAGCCTACATTCTAACCATTGCTCCACTCTTATGGTGATCACATGACCCTGGGATCAAGCAACCATTCAAAATACATGCTAGTTGTCAAGTGCCCAAATTTTGAACATATAACCATGGAATGCTGTGTTGTTAGTGCAAGGACTGGTTGTGAGTAAGGGTGAAATCTAGTAGGTCCTAACAGGTTCTGGAGAAGTGGTAGCAGAAACTTTTGAGTAATTCAGAGTATCAGCAAATACCATCTTTAGCTGGCCCCAGAGTGGGTGGGAATGGAGATTTTGCAATATCCTTCCCCTAAGAGTGGGGTAGAAATAGGGATTTTGCAATATCCTTCCCCTAAGAGTGGGGTAGAAATAGGGATTTTGCAGTATCCTTCCCCTGGCATGCCCACCAAGCCACGCCCACCAAGCCACGCCCACCAAGCCACACCGATAGTAAAAAAAATGTAAAAAACTGGTTGTGAGTCATTTTTTCAGTGCCATTGTAATTTCAAATAATCGTTAAATGAATGGTTGTAAATTGAGGGTTATCTGTACTGCTTTCCTCCTGAGAACCTTAGAAAGCACAAAGGGATTGGATTTGCTACAAAAGGCATATTTATAACTAGTACTTCACCTGCATATGCTTAACACAAGATATACTTTGTATATGTAATGCATATTTAAATCCTCCATGAGGATTTCCTTTTTAAATGTGTTATTCATGAGAAAAATCTGTGTTAACTTTCCATATTTGGGAAAACATATATATTAAACGTTCGTGTCTCGTGCTAGATGTTCTCCATGCCGGTTTCTTTTAACAGGAAACAAAATATCTCAGCTAATTATTAAAGCGTTTCATTTCTACCCTGGCAATGTGATAAATACTCATGCATATTTTATATTAAAGAAATAACTACAGGATAGTGTAAGTTATAAAATGCTCTGTCACATATGAACATTCATCTGTTGCATTAGACAGAATACTGAGAAAAACCAGGATTTGAATAATTGCAGTTTCATGATTATGGATTATTTTTATGAGCTTTTGGGGGGAGGGGTTGTTTTTATTTTTCTGTAGCCTTTCTCACTTCATCCACCATCCTCTGTACTAATGTAGTGAGGGACAACAAATTGCTGCTTTTGTGAATCGCTGGGTTATGGCCAATTGGCTGAAAAATTCTTTGCCCCAGGCATTTGACTCCATCCTCTTGGAGATCACACATTTAAACTGACTCACATAAAAGCTAGTGAATAATACAGCATAAATGAATAATACAACATGAAAATCCACCATGCAGATTTTGAGTGGGTGCGGGGGGAAACTACCCACAATGCAATCAAATTCAACAACATGTTGTGATGTGTTTCCTTTCTATGTGGACATTTTCCAGCACAGCCAAAAACTTTGTCGCAATAATGATTTGAGAAGCCTGATGCTTTTGCAATGTGGCATGTTCTGCCATCAACTTGCAGCCAACATATACTAAAACCACTTGCTGGTCTGGCTCCTACTGAGATTACAGAAATCTGCCTGTAGGAACACTTTGAGCCAGCATGCCTCTGCGGTCTCCACCCCAGGATGTTCTGGAAAGACACGTACTGTGCAAGCTCTAGGGCTGAAAACGTGCTCCAGTCTCTATTTGTGTAAACAAAGCTGGCAGCTTGGGTGGATATTATGGAGCAAAAAGAGCACTGTGTGAGTCGCTGGGAAATCAACCAAGTCAGAATACGCACAATTGCTTGGAGTTTGTTTTTAAAAAAGATATAAACAAAACCAGGCAAAGGAGGACATCCCTTTGAACTAAACTGAGAACCTTGGGGATATTTATAATTCACAGATTCACCCAAGCAATCCCTTAGTTCTTATATCCTGTTGATCTTTAAGAGAACCTTTTAACAGTCCAAAAGATAAAATCAGAGAAAATTAAGTTACTGCAAGATTTTCAGGCCAAAAGTCATCAGCTCCAAACTGAAAACACAGACTTAATTCAGAAACTGGGTGGAGTGCCTGCACAAATTGCATGATTTAACAATTGTCCTTTTCTGCCTGTGTCAGCATGAACTTTGTAAATGCACATTTAGAAGAAAACATAAGCATGAGATACAAATAAACAATATGGAAATTAAGAAAGAATGAAAGCTATTTATATGGTTCTAAGAAAAATAAATTTAACTCCATATATCCTTGGTTCCTTGAACACAGTATTAGTAGAATACTTAAGTTTTTTAAAAATCAGTGTTTGAACTGGATTGGAAGGAGGTTTTGTGCTTCCTTTTCATGTGCAAATACACTATTGCAGGGAGCCGTGGTGGCTCACGTGGTAAGATGCTGAGTCTGCGCTCCGGTGAAGCCGGCAGCTCGATTCACCGCCTGAAAAAATTCCTTTCACAGAGGCAGCCCGCCACTTTGGTGATCCCTGGCTACCGTTTGCCATATGCTAAAAATAATAATAATAACAATCCTATTGCAATATCATGAAATAATTAACCATTTGTTTTATGGCATAAGGGAGTTTTGCAGAATAAGAATAGAGCACGTATTTTGAGGTTTTAACCCCATTCTTCCAGGGACCATACTAGGTCAGATTTTGTCTTCTGAAGTCAGAGAGAAGTGTTTGAATTTAGAGAGAAACGCAATGCCATAATGTTTCCTCCAGCCTCAGCGTAAGAAACCATTGTTTTTCAGTGTTAGGAAAGTACAGTAAATAAGAATAAGTCATACCAGTCCTTCATCCCATCCTATAGCTAATAAAAATTTAACAACCGGGTTCAGTCTTGCAAACATAGAAACATAGAAGTCTGACGGCAGAAAAAGACCTCATGGTCCATCTAGTCTGCCCTTATACTATTTCCTGTATTTTATCTTACAATGGATATATGTTTATCCCAGGCATGTTTAAATTCAGTTACTGTGGATTTACCAACCACAACTGCTGAAAGTTTGTTCCAAGAATCTACTAATCTTTCAGTGAAATAATATTTTCTCACGTTGCTTTTGATCTTTCCCCCAACTAACTTCAGATTGTGTCCCCTTGTTCTTGTGTTCACTTTCCTATTAAAAACACTTCCCTCCTGAACCTTATTTAACCCTTTAACATATTTAAATGTTTCGATCATGTCCCCCCTTTTCCTTCTGTCCTCCAGATTGAGTTCATGAAGTCTTTCCTGATACGTTTTATGCTTAAGACCTTCCACCATTCTTGTAGCCCGTCTTTGGACCCGTTCAATTTTGTCAATATCTTTTTATAGGTGAGGTCTCCAGAACTGAATACAGTATTCCAAATGTGGTCTCACCAGCGCTCTATATAAGGGGATCACAATCTCCCTCTTCCTGCTCGTTATACCTCTAGCTATGCAGCCAAGCATCCTACTTGCTTTTCCTACTGCCTGACCGCACTGCTCACCCATTTTGAGACTGTCAGAAATCACTACCCCTAAATCCTTCTCTTCTGAAGTTTTTGCTAACACAGAACTGCCAATGCAATACAGTACTCAGATTGAGGATTCCTTTTCCCCAAGTGCATTATTTTACATTTGGAAATATTAAACTGCAGTTTCCATTGCTTTGACCATTTATAATACAGAAATGTTAAATGGAAGAAAGAACAGGGGGGAAGAGAGGGACACAAGTCCGGTTCGGCTTTCAGAATGACAGAGAGTTATTTTGGTCTCCACAAACAGAGCAATCCAGATGGGATCTTTGTTTAGCTATCTTAAGGTTCCCCTAGTAAACTATAATAAATTTGGGAATGCCTTACATCAATATATTTAAAAATAACTCAGAAGATTAATTTTAAGAACTTTCGTTGATTAAAAGCCTAATGACTGGGATAAATTGATAACCTTCATTTATTTAATTTGCAGAGGTTTTTTGGGGGGGGCTAGTTGGTAGACTACATGATTTAACAAGATTTGGGGTTTTTTTTCTTTTTTTAAAACAAAAAAACGTACTGTACTTGTTACAATTTTATAAGCAGATAAATTTAACCAAAGTCCTCCTATTTATCAGATTAAGTGTTCCAATTTCCCCCCCACTATTGTTCCACGGCACTTCCCATCTACACTTGTACGGAAATGTGGGGGACACATCAAATTATCTTGAATGCTTTCTTGTTAAGATTCTTTGAAAGAAGCCCCATTACTTGACCATTGCACTTTCACCCTGTTTTATGTTTGCTGAATTTCTCCTGACAGTTGACTTTTTTGCTTGCCAGAACCACAACAAAGGAAAGCCTTGAATTTTCATTCAGGCCGTTCCCCCCACCACTCTATTCCGTTCTCTGCTCTGATCATCTCACAAAGATATTATTGTTGCTGGCTGGTTGGGGCTCAGTGCACCTGAAGTAGATCAAAGCCACTGTTTCATGCCAACTTGACCACACAGGTCTCTCTCTCCTACTGCATTAAATTAAACCTGGTGATTCATCTCCACTGCCCTCAGGGTCCCTGGATACAATGGAGAAATGTATAGAAAGATTTTTTTTTAACAAAAACACGGAGGATAATAAACGTACATTTTTATAGACCTAATTAAAAAAAGGTACAGTTAATTTCAACAAACTGCAGCTGCATATATATCTCATTAAAAAGGCATACACAACTGCTCTATGTCATTGGCCCAGTATAAATAGGTGCAGATAAAAGGCCGAATGCCTTTCGAATATTCACTCCAGATTTGCCATTGATTCCACCAATAGAAAATTGCATTGCTTGTTACAGTAAAATAAGGTGGAAGAAAGTTACATTTTAAGGCCAGAACATATTTACTATGCAATCCTAAAAGCGTATTCAGTTGTCTTCTATTCAGGTGGTCGTGTACAACAATATGGCTCAGGTATGAATTACTTTAAGAGGAATTCCTATCATAACAATGTTCCAGTTATGATTGAGGGTAAGTAACTGGCATCTATGACATCAAGTGAGCCATGGAATCTACTCACTGTCCCATTTGATTTCAAGTTATCTGTTAATAACAATACATTAATTTTGTACCTTATGATTCTTGACAAATTTATCTTTTATTTTATGTACACTGAGAGCATATGCACCAAGACAAATTCCTTCTGTGTCCAATCACATTTGGCCTATTCTATTCTATCCTATCCAATTTTCCCCCTTTCTTATATAGAAAAGAAAGGTGATGCTGGGACAATCTTAACCTACCAGTCCACATATTGTGCCCTTCATAAAAATGAATATCATTGATGCTGGAAGTCTTGGAAAGTCTGTTTACATCTGTGCTGCTATTGCTTGTTTAGTCCATTCTTTCTTTATATCATGAGAATTGATCAAGATAAGAAATTATTGTGGACAGATTCATCTGGGGACCAATGAATACATCTGTTAATCATGATGTAGTCTTACTGCAATGTGTATTATTCTATTTTTACTAAATATGTAGACAAATTAGGTATGTGAAAAACATAATACTTATCAGTACGTTTATATTTTAATGGTTACATTTTTAATTGTTAATTTTTATGACTGTCTCTTTTATTGTGTGACACCTGGAGTTATTAATTTGTGAGCTAGCTAGCTAACTACATCATAAATATGATGTATAAACAAATTAATTAATTACCCATACTGGCTATTCTGACAGTACAATTAATTCTACTGTCCCACCTGGAACAACAATTTAGCAATCTTAACAATAGTAATTGTTACACAATGCTAATTATTCATTATAGGGCGATATATGTATAACATGTTCCATTGAAAATTTCATTCCTTTTTTTCCCCTACCAAACAACTTTCTTTAAGAGAAATTAAGTATGATGATTATGTGCTACCAAGGCAATGTTTGGTGTTGACTCCGTAGTCACATAGATATATTATTAAAGCAACACTTGGTATTTATTTATTTATTTATTCAATTTTTATGCCGCCCTTCTCCTTAGACTCAGGGCGGCTTACAACATGTTAGCGTGTTAGAGCTAGCATATTGCCCCCACAATTTGGGTCCTCATTTTACTCACCTTGGAAGGATGGAAGGCTGAGTCAACCTTGAGCCAGTAATGAGACTTGAACTGCTGACCTACAGATCTACAGTTAGCTTCAGTGGCCTGCAGTACAGCACTCTACCTGCTGCGCCACCCCGGCTCTCTTTAAATGCTCAAAGTATTTCCCCCTTTGTTTCTTGTCAGTATACTACTTGAGCCCAAAATTTATGTGAGAAATTTGTTAAGTGAATTTTGCCTCATTTTATGTATTTTTTTGTCACAGTTGTTAAGTGTTAACTGTTGTTAACTGCGGTTGTTAAATTAGTAACACCATTGTTATGTGAACCTGGCTTCTCATTGACTTTGCTTGTCAGAAGGTCGCAAAAGGGAATCACGTGACAACAGTTATAAGTATGACACAGTTGCCAAGCATCTGGATTTTGATCATATGATCATGGGGATGCTGCAAAGGTTGTAACTGTGAAAAACAGTGATATGAATCCCAGGGGCCAGTTAGGTCCCAAAGAGTGGGTCTTCTCCGGGTCCCGTCAACTAAACAATGCCGCTTGGCGGGACCCAGGGGAAGAGCCTTCTCTGTGGTGGCCCCGGCCCTCTGGAACCAACTCCTCCCAGAGATTAGAATTGCCCCCACTCTCCTTGCCTTTCGTAAGTTACTTAAGACCCACCTCTGCCGCCAAGCATGGGGGAATTAAAACTTCTTCTCCCCCTAGGCCGTTACAATTGTATGCATGGTATGTTTGTATGTATGTTTGGTTTTGTATGTTAAGGGGTTTTAATTCACTTTTAGTATTGGATTATTATTTTATATTGTTTATGATTGTTGTTAGCCGCCCCGAGTTTTCGGAGAGGGGCGGCATATAAATACAATTAAACTTGAAACTTGAAACTTGATATGTCACTTTTTTCAGTGCTGCTGTAACTTAGACCAGTTACTAAACGGCCCGTTTTAAATCAAAGATTACCTGTACTTAGAAGACTCAAGCCTTAAGTCCAAAACTTTAATGCTACCAAACTCTCCTGTTTACTATCCTGATGAGTTTGAGATAGGACCATAAGAAAGGAAAGATGAAAAGGGGGTAAGACAACAAAATGATTCCAGATGGATTTATTTGGCCTGGGTTTATTCCAAACTAAGTTCAAAAGAGTTCAAAAGAATTTCCCACCACCACAAAACTATCTAGGGCTTATGTAGACTCAAATTCTCCTTGGCTGGGAACTATAATCCATGCAAAACCTCATATATCTAAACAGCTGGGCCAAAATTATTTTCTTTAAAATTGAATACAAAGTACTAGACTATTGTAGCTTTTTTCCCTGCACACAAGCATACACGTATATATGACTACAAATACCAGTTTACAAAATTCTATCTTTTTTATAATTTATATAACGATAACAAAATGTTTACATTACAATTAGTAGAGAATGTATATACCTAACCATTTTTGTTATGTATACATAAATTTTATTAAATTTCATCCAATGATTCAGTTAACATAAATAATTACTAAATGAATAGAAAATGATAGAAAAAGCTAGTGACAAAAATTGATTGGTTTCAGGCTTAACAATATTAATTTTAAAAAGAGACACTCAGAACTGTAATTAAAACTCCAGGGAAAAGCTCTTGCACTAATTCACTGAGAAAAATTATGGAAACAAAAACGGCTTATCCTGCCTCTTTTGGAGCCATAATCTGTCTCAAAGTTTTATAGATCATTAGAGCTCTCGAAGAAAGAAAGATTTATATTAAGTAAGGAGGTGGGAGAGATGGAAGTCTATGGTGCAGAAAAAGCAATTGCTGCCAACCTGCCTTCCATTGAGGACCTGTATACTGCGCGAGTCAAAAAGAGGGCGGGAAAAATATTTACTGACCCCTCACATCCTGGACACAAATTGTTTCAACTCCTACCCTCAAAATGTCGCTACAGAGCACTGCACACCAAGACAACTAGACACAAGAACAGTTTTTTTCCGAACGCCATCACTCTACTAAACAAATAATTCCCTCAACACTGTCAGACTTTCTACTAAATCTGCACTTCTATTCTACTAGTTTTTCTCATCATTCCTTTCACCCATTTCCTCCCATGTTGACTGTATGACTGTAACTTGCTGCTTATATCCTAAGATTTTTATTAATATTGCTTCTTCATTGCTTATTTGACCCCTATGACAATCATTAAGTGTTGTACCACATGATTCTTGACAAATGTATATTTTATTTTATGTACGCTGAGAGCATATGCACCAAGACAAATCCCTTGTGTGTCCAATCACACTTGGCCAATAAAAATTCTATTCTATTCTATTCTAAAGATACTGAATATTCCATTATAGAATTCTCATCAAGAGTTCCTCAGGGTCCAAGTCACAGATATACCATATTTTTCGGACAATATGACGTACTCCCCCCCACAAAATGGGTAGAAATTCTGTGCATCTTATAGAGTGAATATTGGGAGGGGGCACCAATCAGCTATTCTAGGTGGTAGGCATTGGCGCCACCTATCGCTGCTGCTGCTGCTCATTTGCCAGTGATTGGCAGCAAATAAATGGTGAATAACAGGCCACGGTGGCAAACAAGTAGCAGCAAACAGGCCATAGTGGTGAATGGGCAGTGGCAAACAGGTGGAGGAAATGCCGACCACTTAAAACAGCTGATTGGTAGTGTTCTGGGAGGCAAATCCAATCACCAATCAGCAGTAAAGGCTCCAGCATTCGCCGGTGGCAGCAGCTCAACTCAGTCGACTGATAGTCAGTGCAACTGAGAGGAGCCCTGACGAGCCACGTGTTGCGGCTGTAATAATGTGCTGAAGCTAACCAGGCTATTTGCTGTTTGCTGCAAGGATGCTAGCCAGATGAATACTGATGGATGCTGGGAGGCAGAGGCAGATTTTGTTTTCTTGTTTTCTTCCTCTAGGGCAGAGGTCTTCAAACTTGGCAACTTTAAGACTTGTGGACTTCAACTCCCAGAATTCTCCAGCCTGCTATGCTATGCTGGCTGGAGAATTCTGGGAGTTGAAGTCCACAAGTCTTAAAGTTGCCAAGTTTGGGGACCCCTGCTCTAGGGCTTTATAGTCTGGAGAGTCTTATAGTCAGAAATTTCATAATGCCCAGTTAAAGTCAGAGTAGAATAATTTTAACACTGCTTTTATATTATATGCCCTTTCAACAGTATAGATTGCCTTCTATTATTATGGTTGCTTCTTTATGGCAAAATTCATGATGATAAATAAACCTGTGAAGGTAACAACAGCTTCAAAATCCTCACAATTCAAAACAGAGTACAACATAAATTAAAGGTGTTAAAAGGTTTGTTTTTCATCAGCTAAATGTACACAGTTGATAATTTACTACCATGAACTTACTGCCATGTGGCATGATGATGTCCCACATATTACAGCCAGTCGGGAAGTAATTGGCTGATTTTCACACGGTAAGTTATGTCCTTTCACGTTGGCTCCAATCATACCTAGTATAAAAATAAAGAGGAAAGAAAACTGGTCTTTCACACATAACAAAACTTTTAAGTGACATTTGTTGAGAAACCTGTCAAATACTTTAAAAAAAAAAAACCAGCCTGTGTCTCTATTTTCTTGCCCTTGCAAAATAAAGCCAGAAGTCTGCTAAACAATAGGATGAAGCCATAGGATAAAATAATAAGTAGAATAAAATAGGATTTATGGTTGGACATAACCCAGGACTATAGGAAATAAAAGTTTTAAATGTGGTGGTAGAAAGTATATGTTTTCAGGATTCCAGAAAACATCTCCAACAACTTGTGCAGGATTTGTGCATAATAAAAAACAGGGAGGCAATATACCTGTGTTTCCCTGAAAATAAGACCAGGTCTTATATTAATTTTTGTTCCAAAAGACGCATTAGGGCTTATTTTTCATTTAGATCTTATATTTGGGGAAATACGGTACATCCATCTGGCTGATGATCTTAACTAGGGCTTATTTTGGGTTATATTATCAGGATACTGAAAAATCATGCTAGGGCATATTTTCCAGTTGGGTTTTATTTTCGGGGAAACACAGTAGTAGTACTGAATTCTTGCTTGCCTCTTTCCTTCCTTCTAATTTGCATATGCAACGGGACTATAAAGTGTTTTTGAATTAAGAAAATCAGAAAGCAGACGAAGGAGTCTTATTCTTCTTTCATGGAATCTGGACTTTTCCAATAAAATTATTGAGAGTCCAAAGGAAAATAGCTGTTTATATAAAAGGTGTAGCTGTATTACAAAATATGCTATAGTAAAGATATAGAGAATATAATTAATAAGGCTGCAAGGTAGGAACCAATTGTTCCTGCGCTAAAAAAACCCCCTGTTATTTCAATGTACATCAGGTGCCCTCCTAAAGAACACTCAAGAGAAGAAAAAGCCTAGCACTTAAATCCTGGAGCATAGAACTTACATACTGAATGTGTTTTGGGTGTCCTGAAATGGGCAGATCTCTATGTGAATATGCCTTCACTCTTGCCAGCAGTGAACAGACTAATCCTGCTGAGTCAAGTCTATGAACATTCTGCTAAGTACGCTGATTCCTGAATAAGGGATTAAATATCTAGAGAGTTTAGATTTACAGCTGTGCTTGTATGAAACCTAACAGATAGCTTTAAAAGGATATTCTGTGTTATCAAAAGCATTTATAACCTCCTTTTGCACCCTCTATTTTAGTTGCTTCCAGAATATAAAAAAATACAATTATTAGAAGATACTGTTATGTTTTTATGGAATTTCTAGGATCAGAGGCAATAAATTCCAGGTGCAAACCAACTGCTGTGTCCATGCCCTGATATTTTTTCAAAGCAGATACAAATTTCCATTTGACCCTCAAATGAACAATATGTTGTGGAATAAATTATTAAATATTAAATGACCAGGGCCAAGAAACTGTACTTTAGACATGAGGATCTGTAATATGTGGAAACAGATATCTGCTAGTACAACAGGATTTTAATTGTAGATCAAATCTGTTTCATATGCCAGATCTAGAGTCATGTGAAGCAACAGAAGGAGGAGAAAAAATATCAGGTTGTAGATGTACTGGATGCAAGCTGAGGAATGTACTGAAATTAAAATTTATGAGGCAAAATACACAATGGTACAATCTGTTTTACCCCTGTTATTTCAGTAACACATGTACACTCTAAGAAGACAAACATTTGCACTGCAGAAAGCATTCATTTTCAATATATTGTAATCAAACAGAAGATAAAAATTTGAACACCCTTACTGAGCAATATCACAGAAACAGACAATTGTAGCAATGGGACTGCACTGGATATTCTCACTTTTTTTTCAATCTGTTAACTATATTATTTAGCACAGCTTATCAATAGTTTACATTTCATGTCTTCTGCAGAATTTTTTGTAGACTGCTCAGAACAGATGGTGCCATATAATTAAGAGATTCAATGTGTTATTTCTGGTTGTTATTTTTGTGTAGTATATTGTTTTATTGGGTGTCACTGGATATAGGCTGCCTACATTCTTTTATGGTATAATTAAAAAAAATTGATGAAATGAAATCAACAAATATTTTCCTAATATTTTCTTCTTCAATGACTTCCCTGCCATCTGTCTTATTTATTAAGTTATTTAATTTATTTATAGAATTACACAGTGGATCACAGCACAGGTATAATGCTGCTAGCAAATGGTGCCATATGTTGATTAGTTGGAGCTTCAGAGGTACTGTAGCTCTATGTAGAATTGGCTGCAAAAGTTGGTTGATCTAGCTTAAAATGCAGAATGGCCCCATTCTATGATGCAGCCTTTACACTCAAGCAGCTAAATGACAGAATTAACAATCATATCATAGAATACCTAATCCTCCAGCATGTGCATCAATAAGAGAGGCAGCTACAGCAATCCCCTTACACAGACCAAGATCTCCTGCAGCTTCTGCTGTTAATCCATTTCCAACTGGAGTTCCTGGAGGAAGAACTTCATTTCCTAAGCAGAAACAAGGGGTGGGGGGTGGAGGAAGGATGTCAAAGTCTTACAATGAAACAAATCATAGTTCTCTATGGTTCCTGCACTGAGATTACTTCTTTTTTCATTTAGCAGATATAATACTGCAGTTTATTTTAAAACATACATACCTAAGATATTAACTAGGGCAAAGGAACCAGGGCAAAGGAACAAGAAGTCTGGATCAGTGTTTCTTAAACTGTGGTCCGAGGATTCCTGGAGGGTGGATCCCTCAAGACCCGCTCAGAGTTCCACAAAACTAAAATTATTTGCTGATAGTACTACGTACAAATCAGTTGGGTTTGCAGTATATAAACAAGCTAACAATGAAGGTTTGTTTGAAGTACAATAGCTTTAAGAGGTAGAGTTGCAAACTGCCATAAGGGGGAGCCAGACAGTATAATTCTTCTCTGCTCTCTCTGTTCTTTCTGCTGATTCACTGTGACATATGTAGTAAACTCTGTGTTATTTTATGATAATTGTTTGATATATTTGTAAGCTGTAATGTATGTCTGGTATGTAAGACAAAGACAGGCTTGTAATATTATTATTGTATTGAGAGATGTTAACTGATTTGAATGTACATGATTGTACTGTTTAACTTGACTATGCTGTTTCTAAAAATAAAGACTATTTTATAAACTTTAATGTATATGTTTTGTATGGCTGAATAATTACTCCTATTTCCTGGATATCTGCTGGCATTCCACATTTCTTCTGTGCATGTCTTTGATAACTCAAGGGTCGTTCTGCACACTCCTTAACACTGCTTACATTGAAAAATTATGTATGCATGCATGCATGTATGTATGTATGTATGTATGTATGTATGTATGTAGAGTCTACAGAGAGGGGCAACATACAAATATAATAAATAATAATAATAATAATAATAATAATAATAATAATAATAATAATGATGATGATGTATGTACACACACACACATGCACTATTATATTGTACATAATAAAATCCCAGCAAACAATTGTGAGAAGCAGTAGTGAAAGCATTTAATTTGATTTTTAATACAATAAATATTGATACATGTCACTCTATAACTCTCTAGAGGTCCTTTATAACTTTTAAAAGAAAGGGGTCTCGAAAGTAAAAAAAGTTTAAGAAACACTGGTTAAGTTTTTCAAAAGTTAATTTTGTAATTACAAATGGCAAACATCATATTCAAGGTCTCCCAAATATTAATATGAAGGGAAGAAGTGCCTGCTTTTGTTTTTATTTTTGCTTTTACTTTTTCAAATCATAAACATGGAAGTTTATGTGCAGTACAGCATAACCCCCTATCCTGAAGGGGTCCTGATACTCTGGCATTTTAGAAAAAGATGAGAGTTGACTTTTATGATCATACTGTCTTGAAAGATCTGAGAGCAAACAAAAATAATATACACATCCAAATAATTTTGTTAAATATATGGAGGCTGGAATCATATTTCCCTCAATGAATGCCTCATTTCCAAGATAAAAATTAATAATTTTCTTTTTATATTTTAATATTTTAGGAGTGATTCTTCAAAAGAGGCACCTAAAAGTAATCTTAACTTGGATATATATTAAATTGAGAGTTCTCATTCAGTTGTTTAAGACAGAGACCTTCTTTCAGTGAAATCTTTACTTATGCCATCTCTTTTTCATGGCTGACATCTCATTTTTTGAAAAGGCTTCTTTCACCCTGTGAAGTGAAAAGCAAGTTTACCAAAGGAAAAAGCTGTCTGAACTGTTTCCTTTTCTTTTATTCTTGCCTAAACTCTGGCTGAGGAATTTGCTTGGCTTGTGTTTTGCTTAAAGAAAACGTAGGTGCTATAATGGCAATAACCTCCCACCTTCCCAGGCAGTTGCCAAGGTAACCAATTATTTACCAGGCAAATATCTGGTTAACCTGAGCAAGTAAATCATAGGATCCCAAGCTATCTTAATACTTAATAACATGAGACATTTCAATATTCACTTGACTTTAAAAACAACAAAAGAAAAATCCAGCAAAGGGGTCCAGTTGATTCAACCATGAGGTGTCCACTTATTCAAGCAATGCTTTTAATTTGTTGTGCAGAATTAGTGCCATTTATGTGGAACTTAAATTGGCTCCATCCCAAAAGAATCTGAAGAGGAGAATAGCTCACTTGTTAAGTTCAAAGTGGCGTCTGCAGAAAAAAAACTTAGTGTGTTTGTCTTAGTATAAACCTCACTGACTTTGAGTAACCCTTCTCAGTGAAAATATATAGTAATGTATTATAGGACTTGGTTTCAATTTATTATGGTTTGATCTGAATTAAGCAGAGATGGGGAGTAAAGGATCTGTGCCATTCTGAGTGTCCAGTTTGTAGTTCCTTAAGTTATCTTTATCAAAATATGGTGGCAAAATGATAGAATTTTGAGGCATAGTGGTGCTAGCTTTAGAGGTCTTTCTTCAGAATTAAGGGAAAGTCTTGTAGAGACAACTTGTATCACAAGCAAAGTTCTGATAGTATCAAAAAGGGGTGAGAAATAATAGTATATTTTGTACTAGTTTTTCACTTGAGGGTAGGGTCCACTTTTTTTAGATCAGCCAAGTGTTGATACACTGGTTGCAACAAGAATTAACTGATTAGCCCAGTGGTAGGCAAAGTTGGTTCTTCTATAATATGTGAACTTCAACTCCCAGAATTCCTGAGCTAGCAGGATTGGCTCAGGAATTCTAAGAGTTGAAGTTCACAAGTCACAGAAGAGCTTATTTTGCCTACCCCTGGGCTAGCTAGTTGCCTGAGTCTGATTTTGTGGGCTGAGAAAGTGTGATTGGCCCCAAATCACCCTTCCAGCTATTTTTCTTTCTTTTTTGAAAAAGTTTTTTATTTTTCTCCACAAAAAACCATACATAACAAGTATGTATTGAAGTATAGCTTCAATAGCAAATCCTATGTTCATAATACCTCACATTTCAAATTTCTAATTGTTCAATATGTCCACAAAAGAACAAAAATATAACTCCAATAAATAATTTTAATGAGCAACAGACTAAACAATTTTTCTCACTTTTCCCTTTTAATATTAATATTTTATTAATTAATTTTTTAATAAGACTTAATATTTTTAAGTCTTAATTTCTATTTCCAATCTATCCCAATGTAATTTTCAGTATGTATTACTTATTTGTCTAATGCTGCCTCCTTTTCTATCTTTGTCATCTCGTGTTGTCGCAATCCTATTTCTCATTTCCTTTTATCTCATTTATATTAAATTTACATTAAAGATTTTATCTATTTTCTTTTTCAACCCATTCATAAAATGTTTCCCAAACTTTATAAAACTCTGAGTCTTCTTTATCTTTAATTTTCATTGTCAATCTATTCATTTCTGCACAGTCCATTATCTTCTTTAATACTTCTCTTTCTGTTGGTATTCTATTCAACTTCCAGGTTTGTGTATATACAGTATAATTCTAGCGGCACTTGTTATGTGAATAATTAAATATGTTTCTTCTTTGTTGAATTTTTCTGGCAATATACCCATCACAAAGTCCTTTATAAAAAACATGCGCTGGGTAAACCAACTAATCCATGCTGTACCGGTAGTAATTTTATGACTGGATTATCGCAATATGTTATTCAAGGGGCTGCTCCTAAAGATGTTCCAGAAACTTTAGTTAATATAAATAAGGCAGTAAGAATACTGATTCTATCCAGCCAATATGGTTATATTACTCCAGAATTATGGCATATATACCAACACACATCCCTTCTGGTCTCATTTCAAAATCTTACTTTTATTAGTAAATTCACTTATGGATTAAGTCTACAGTATTTAAAGGAATTGCTCTTTCCATATATTTTTACCTTACCCTTAAATCAATTCCTCAGGCTCTGTTATTGGTGCCATAATATAAAATATGAAAACCTAACCAGAAACATAAGACTGGTGGCCTTGCAATTCAGAAAACCTTCCCAGAGAATACAATGTGACATCTATTTTGTAATGTCTTTTTTTAGGATGAAGGACCTACTTATTGTCCAGACTTTTTATTGTGTAAAAGATTAATATTTATGTTTTTCAATTTACTTCGTTTCTGTTCCTTTATTGTTCATACATTATGTATGTTCCCTGCCTATTTATTTGTAACAGTAAATACAAGATGTTCTCCCCATTACAAATAGTTAGAACAAAACAAGAGAACATATTGTACATATGTTGTTTTCATATTAACCATATTGTCACTCTTATCTATTCAGTTACCATGGGTAATTGTAATGCTAGTAATTACCAGATGACTGTGTGTTTTTTTGTATTGGGCTCCAATATTCTTTTATGAAGTCAAAGCACTTTTGTTATTTTTGTGGAACAGACACATAATTCTCCATCCTGACCATAACAGACACACAAAATACTATTGAGGGTTTGTTCTCAATGTATTGATTTGTTAAGATCTACCTATTTTGTTACTTGTCAATCATAGCTAGTGGAATAATAATGAGATCTCCTAATTGTTCTATAGGGACTTAATAATTTCGACCAGTGTATTCTACTTTCTGTAGAGAAAGACAGTAAAAAGCTTTAGGTAGGGTCCCCATGGTCAGTGTCCTTGGAAGCCTTTCGATACCATCGACCATGGTATACTTCTGCGCCGGCTGGAGGGGTTAGGAGTGGGAGGCACTGTTCTTCAGTGGTTCTCCTCCTACCTCTCCAGTCGGTCGCAGTCGGTGTTACTGGAGGGTCAGAGGTCGACTTCAAGGTTACTCCCTTGTGGGGTGCCTCAGGGGTCGGTCCTCTCCCCCCTGCTATTTAATATCTACATGAAACCGCTGAGTGAGATCATCCAGGGGCATGGGGTGAGGTATCATCAGTATGCAGATGATACCCAGCTGTACATCTTCACCCCATGTCCAGTCAATGAAGCAGTGGAAGTGATGTGCCGGTGCCTGGAGGCTGTTAAGAGTCTGGATGGGTGTCAACAGACTCAAACTCAACCCGGATAAGATGGAGTGGCTGTGGGTTCTGCCTCCCAGGGACAATTCCATCTGTCCGTCCATAACCCAGGGGGGGGAATTATTGACCCCCTCAGAGAGGGTCCGCAACTTGGGTGTCCTCCTCGATCCACAGCTCACATTAGAGAACCATCTTTCAGCTGTGGTGAGGGGGACGTTTGCCCAGGTTCACCTGGTGCACCAGTTGCGGCACTCACGCCCTCATCACCTCGAGGTTCGACTACTGTAACACTCTCTACATAGGGCTACCTTTGAAAAGTGTTCGGAAACTTCAGATCGTGCAGAATGCAGCTGCGAGAGCAATCATGGGCTTTCCTAAATATGCCCATGTTACACCAACACTCCGCAGTCTGCATTGGTTGCTGATCAGTTTCCAGTCACAATTCAAAGTGTTGGCTATGACCTATAAAGCCCTTCATGGCATTGGACCAGAATATCTCCAGGACCGCTTTCTGCCGCACAAATCCCAGCGACCGATTAGGTCCCACAGAGTTGGCCTTCTCTTGGTCCCGTCGACTAAACAATGATGTTTGGCGGGACCCAGGGGAAGAGCCTTCTCTGTGGCGGCCCCGACCCTCTGGAATCAGCTCCCCCCGGAGATTAGAACTGCCCCCACCCTCCTTGCCTTTCGTAAACTCCTTAAAACCCACCTCTGCCGTCAGGCATGGGGGAATTGAAACATCTCCCCCGGGCCTATACAGTTTATGTATGGTATGTTTGTGTGTATGTTTGATTTTAATAATGGGGTTTTTAGTGTTTTTTCTTAAATTATTAGATTTGTTGTACATTGTTTTATTATTGCTGTGAGCCACCCCGAGTCTACGGAGAGGGGCGGCATACAAATCTAATAAATAAATAAATAGGTAGGTAACTAACTAACTAACTAAATAAATAAATAAATAAATAACTAAATAAATAAATAAATAAATAAGCAAGCAAGCAAGCAAGCCACATCTAGGCTACCCTATATCAGTAATGGCAAACCTTTTTTGGCTCAGGTGCCAAAGGGGAATGTGTGTGTGCAATAGTGTGTCCGAAAATGCCCACACTCATAACGCAATGCCCTCCCCGGGCAAATGCACACAATCCCCACACTGCCCACAGATCCACACAGCCCCCCTCCTCCTGCGCTGCCCCCCTATGCATGTGCACAGTCCTCATTGAAGCTCTGGACTTCCAGTAGGCCCATTGGGCTGCTTTTTGCGGTTTCCAGATTTCAGAAAAGCCTCCTGAAGCCTGGGATGGCCAAAAACAGCCCAACGGGTGGCCACCACTGGAGTAACCAACAGCAACAAAAGGTTTTTATTTTAAGAAAACTAAAAATGCAAAAATGTTAGGAAATATGTAGCTGCTCAGATTGAGATCTGTTTAAAATGCTAGCTATCAAGAGAAAGAAAAAAAGAGAGAGAAACTGGAAGCATGAAAACCAGAACTTTTTGAATTGATTGTGCTGTATCTTCCCCCCTTCTTATACTTTGATGGATCAGGGAGGCATTTGCATAAGCCACTTCTAAATATTATTATGTTTCCCAGGACCTAAAAAAACCTTTCAACCCAAGTAATGGCTCTTGCACATGTCTGTAAAGCTTATCTTTCTACCTCTCCATATTTATCAAGAAGTCAGTTAAGCCTGAAGCCTAATGAGCTGTTTGTTGATGCGAGATCTAGATCTAGATCTGCCATGTCTTCTTTGTGCGAGGAAGGCAAAAAGATTGACTTGCCAGATTTCATCCACCCCAGCATTTCTTCTTGACACCTGATTTTATTTATATATTAATTTGTTTCTGATACGTTTTACAAAAACTCTGTGCTGCATTTATTTTTATTTTTCTGTCTCGATGTGGTCTTATCAAAATAAATAGCAGCACCAGAGACCTTGGCTGATCTTTAAAAAAAATTAAACTGGGGCACTTGGTTGGAAGATCATAAGAAAACCCAGGACTATAGGTTAGAGGGAGAAGTTGGAAATATCCCAGAAGAAAGCAGTGGCAAAACACTTATTGTTTCCAAGAGAATTACATGAATATGCTATCTAAGTACCAGGAATTTAGATTGAATCAAGGGGTGCAAACCATCTAGTTTCTACAGTTTTAATCATAATCTGTTTGAGTGTTCTTTCTGAACTGAAATACAGGGATCCTCAACTTGTGACCACAATCGAAAATTGAACTTCTGTGGCTAACCAAGGCAGTTGTTAAATGAATTGCATTCAACTTCGTGACCTCTTTTGCTGTAGTCGTTAAACTAATCACATCATAATTAAGCATTTCTGGCTTTCCCTGTTGAATTTGCTTGCTGGAAACCAGCCAGAGAGGGAATCAACTTATTTTCCAAAGCACCAAAGAGCAGGACAAGAATTAAAAAGAAACATCCTAACAGTGAGAATATTCAACCAGTGGAACAGTTTGACTTCAGAAGTTGAGGGTGTTTTGTCGTTGGAGATTTTAAAGAAAAGACTGGACAGCTGAAAGGGGATTGATTAGAAGATCTCCAAAGTCCCTTTCCAGCTCTATTCTGATTGAGATTTAGATAGAAAATCACAAATAGTGACTCCAGTCACTGAAACCATTATAAATACATGCTAGTTGCCAAACTTCTGGATTTTGATCATATAACCATGGGAAGGCTGTGCAGTCTAAGGACTGCACCAGTATGAGGACTGGTTGTAAGTACTGTAACTTTTTTCAGCATAATTGTAATTTCAAATAGTCATTAAATAAATGGCCATTCAGTCCAGAACAATCTGTATATATGTATGTATGTATGTATGTATGTATGTATGTACGTACTGTATATATGTGTATATACAGTGTATATATATATATATTGATTTGACACAAAAATATGTAACCCTTCCCAGGTGCAGAGCTGAAGGGATTGGATACTGTAGCCTAGAGGATAATTCTCTGCCTTACAAGGCAAAGGTTGCAGGTTCAAGTCCCAGTGGGTATGGCTAGCTGATGAGGCCAAAATAAGGCCGAAATAGATCTATCCTAGTCTCCCTTAATTTTCAAATTTTAATTTTGCTGAATTTGAAAATTAAGGGAGACTAGGATAGATCTATTTCGGCCTTATTTTGGCCTCATCAGCTAGCCATACCCACTGGGACTTGAACCTGCAACCTTTGCCTTGTAAGGCAGAGAATTATCCTCTAGGCTACAGTATCCAATCCCTTCAGTTCTGCACCAGGGAAGTATTACATATTTTTGTGTCAAATCACCCTAGTGTATTGAAGGAACATCACATCTCCTTATTTGCCTCTCGGCCCAACCCAGGGCCATATATACACACACACAGTATATATTTGATGTCTTCCGGATAGCCCTCGTTGGCTTTGCAAAATTGAGGTTTTTCATTCTGAGGTAAATGTAGTCAACCACTGAACCTCCTGAGGAATTGTACTTTAATCTCAACTATACATGTATGTTTTACAGTTGAGCAGTACCACAAATGTCTGAATTACACTGAATTTTCCAACACGAAATGAAAATATCAAGTGGTGATGTTGGATGATGCCAAGTAAAAATAAAACATAGAAACTACACATGAATAGAAATCCAGCATATCTTAATTCTTTAGAAACAACTAAGCCATATACAATTTGACATCCAATGGTTATTCAAGCAGGCCACTATACAAGCTTTTAAAATTTTTATCTGCTCCCTGCTGCATTATTACTGAGCCCCAGAAAGCCTCTCTGGATGATTTGTGTTCCATCTAGAAAGAAGGGAATGAATCACAGGGGAAGAGATTCACCCATTGAACTCTGCACCCATAGGGAATACCAAAACGCTGTACTGGGGCAACTAGAAAAAGACAGATCGAATCTCTTTTGCTATTGCATCCAGCAAACTCTCGTTCTCAAATTCTCTAAAGTATACATAAAGACATTATGAGTTACTTGTATGTTGTGCCCATTTTTCATGCATCCAACTACACAAATCTTCGGAATCAAGTTGTAGGGGGGGGGAAACTGTCACAACATTCCATATTATGTAGTAAGATAAAATGAACTCGCAAAATACAAAAATCAAAGTTAGCAATAAAAACTAATGAAATCTACTGCTCGTATTTGTTTACAATTTGAATATAGAAGAATTATCTTTAAAATACTTAATTATAATTTCCACATCGTGAACATTTTGCTTATTACATGCCATATCTATCTCAAACTATTGATTATATAAAGGAGTTTCTTATTTGCCCATATAGGTTTAGTCATTTAAAATGGAAAGTGCTTTTTTGTCCTTGAAACGAACAATATAAATATTGTATTCAAACTCCAGCTTGAGCTTCATAAATTATTTAAGCTAAAAAGAAAAAAAATATCCTCCGCAGGGCAACTTGGCCATTAGGATGCTCAATTTTCTGCTAAAACATATAAGTAGTATCCTTTTAGTGTAGAAAGAAATAATTGCCAAAAGGTAATTGCTATTAGGATTGTATTTAGGCAGAGGAGGGAAAAATTGAAAGACCAATATTTAAGAGCGTCTATACAATTGCAAAAAGGGGGTAAGGGGGGTCAAAAACCTCAAGGCTATCACATGGTGCATGTTTTTTTTTTAAAAAAATCCAGCATTGAAGCTCTCAGTTGCTGGGGGTTACTAGATCTGTTTAAAATCAAATTCTTCCCCAATTGGCAAGATCATTTATTACAGCATTAAACTTTTCAATAGGGAATGCCTATAACTATTTATATTTTTAAAGGGAAATACAATAACAATATTGAATTATTTTATATTTTAATAATGTTTTAATCTTTCTTTACATATAATAAATAGATTATAAATTGCAATTGGATGCATGAGCTTACATACTATTTTATATTTTGTTAATGGCTGGAATCATTAGTTGAAGCAACTCAATCGGTCTTGGTAACATTAAATGTTCTAAAACCAGTCTGACAAAGTTACATCATAGGGAAAAAAAATATGTAAGAGCTCTTATTTGGGCTAAACTTTCATTCAAAAGTGTTCCATGATTACTTTCTAATCCAATGGTTTCAATGTAACATATAAGGAAAGATCTGCAAATATGTTCCCTTCCACTATGATGTGTGTTCCTTTAACTCTGATGCTGAATACATCCAAAATCCACAAAAATGTTGGCTTGAATCTTAGAAACAATTCAGGGAACATGTTAATAAGATGTCGTGTTATTCAGAGAATGCTGGTGCTCCATGAAATACAATTTAAGGAACACTGTATTAGATGACATAATAGAACACAGCCAAAACCTTATGTTCTCCTATGAAAGTAACCTGGAGCATTTAAGGAATCTCATTTTAACAGCCATTGTTTGTAGTTTCAAAAGACAGGGATTTTTTATTTATTAATTTATTGATTTATTAGATTTGTATGCCGCCCGTCTCCGAAGACTCGGGGCAGCTCACAACAATAAAGCATACTACAAATCCAATTATTAAAACAGTTTAAAACCCTTAATGTAAAAACAATCAAACATACCAAACATACCATGCATAAAACGGACCAGCCCAGGGGAATCAATTTCCCCATGCCTGACGGCAGAGGTGGGTTTTAAGAAGTTTGCGAAAGGCAAGGAAATGATTTTTAAAATGATTTTTTCCGGGGGTGGGGGTGGGGGTTCTTCTGCGCATGCACAGAAGCAGAGTTTCCAGCAGAACTCATCCCTGCCTTGGAGGTCTTCTAGTCCAACTCCAGCCAAGGCAGGAAACTGTATACCATTTGAGACAAATGGTTGTCCAATTTCTTCTTTAAAAACCTCCAATATCGGAGCATCCACAATTTCTGGAGGCAAGTCATTCCACAGATTAATTATTCTAACTGTCAGGAAATTTCTCCTAAATTCCAGGTTGCTTCTCTCCTGGATTAGTTTCTATCCTTTGCACCTTGTCCTGCCACCAAGTACCTTGAGAACAGGTTCTTCTTTGTGGCAACCAATCAGATATTGGAAGTCTGCAATCATGTCAATCCTAGTCCTTCTTTTTATTAAACTAGGCATACCAAATTCCTGTAACCATGTTTTCATAGATTTCAGCCACCAGTCCCAAAACTGTTGATGTTAATTGAACAAACCCAAGAAGCAAATTCTAACTTATATTCCAAAGGTGGGTAAAATGAGGACCTGGATTGTGGGGGCAATATGATGGCAATATGATGTTTTTAAAAAGTGCTATTGCTAATGTGTTGTAAGCTTCCCTGAGTCTAAGGATAGATGGGTAGGTATATAGGGTGGGTGGGTGGGTGGGTGGGTGGGTGGATGGATGGATGGATGGATGGATGGATGGATGGATGGATGGATGGATAGATAGATAGATAGATAGATAGATAGATAGATAGATAGATAGATAGATAGATAGATAGATAGATAGATAGATAGATGACAGCCTGACAAAGTTCACTCAACACACAGGTCAAAATTCCTTGTGAACAATTTGGACAGAAGTACTTTCTTATGGATAAATCTATCCCAATGCCTTTCTAACCAAACTTAAAACCTACCTACAAATTTTAAGGCAGGAAATATACAGCACGATTCTCTTCACTTTTAGAGCAAAGTATCCTAAAGCATGCAAGTTTCCTCTTCTCATCTGACATAGATTTTAGTATATGATGTTACCAGTGGTGGGCTCGTACCAGAACGGATAATTGCGCACAGCTCCACGGCTCTGGCGCGCAAGTGTGAGATCGAGCACAATTTTGCTTCCCGCATGACACAAAATCTCACACAGGGAAGTGTTGTTTCGGTGAGGTTTTTTGCTTCCCTGCATGCAGGCAAGCAAATAACCTCGCCAAAACGTGCACTTACGTGCATCCCCTTGCGAGATTTTGCTACCTACACAGGTGCAGGAAGCAAAATTGTGCTCGATTCCACACTTGCGCGCCAGAGCCGCGGAGCTGTGCATAATTAGCCATTCCGGTAGGAGCCCAACACTGGATGTTACTCTTTATTAGTGGTATAATAAATGAAGACCAGCCAATACAAAATTTTCAATGTAATGTAAATAAGTAGCACACAAATGTTATTTAATACAAGAAAACTTCGTACATTTATTACTGATATCTTCTGATTTCCATTTTTTTTTTAGAAAATTACACTGCAGCTGAAAAATAAAATCTAAATGATTAACTGTGAAGGGTATTTTAAAATAAGTAATTATTTAAAAATGTATGCTAATGTTCCCATTCATGCCATGACTGTTTAGCATAGCCATTAAGAGCCCATTAAGTGAACAGGGAAAATTGATTACAATTAGTCTGGAAAAATTTCACCAAATGAACATTACAGTCTTAAATGGAAATCCATTTTAAGTACTGCGCAGTTAATGAGATTAACACTGTCATTAAACTTTGGCTCAAACTGGTAAAATAATTATACTTGAATTCACAAAGCATGTTAAATTATATCAACTTAATCACATTTTAAAAATCCAGATTTTTTTACTAGAAACAGCAGGAGGTATACCAGTCCAAATCAAATACCCTTCTGTACTATGTAGAGTGAGCAATCTGTGATTCACATAATTGCTTTGGAGTGCAACACAGAAGGGTGCATGATGACAAAATGACAAAGTAGTGTAGATTGTGTATCTTTGTCTTTAAGCACATGGTTCTAGTTTTGCTTTATTTCTTTTTTTTTATTTTTATGTTAGCTTTGGAAATTATAGTATAGTATAGTATAGTATAGTATAGTATAGTATAGTATAGTATAGAATAGAATAGAATAGAATAGAACAGAACAGAATAGAACAGAATAGTGTAGAACAGAACAGAATTCCTTATTGACCAAGTGTGATAGGACACATAAGGAATTTGTCTTTGGTGCATGTGCTCTCAGTGTACATAAAAAAAAGATACATTTGCCACGAATCATGAGGTACAACACTTAATGATTGTATGTAACAATTTTTTTTTCTAAAAAAGAAGGGTGCATGGTAAATGCCAAGTAGTTTCAAGGTTGTTATCTATTCCTGGCATGTTGGGATTGGTTTGGAAAAAAAGCAGTGGCACTTGATGCTGTTTGTATTAATATTTTCAGGAATATACATGCCACAGCAAACCTTTAACTTTTCACTTTTCTTACTTCTGAATGGAGCTATGGTCACCTTGTCATAACAGGCGACTGTTTAAAAAGTGGCATTTCTTTGCATACTTTAAGAAAGTCTGTTGTGAAGAGATACAAAAAATGGATATAAGATGGAGTGGCTGTGGGTTTTGCCTCCCAAGGACAATCCCATCTGTCCGTTCATTACCCTGGAGGGGAGAATTATTGACCCCCTCGGTCCGCAACTTGGGCGTCCTCCTCGATCCACAGCTCACATTAGAGAACCATCTTTCAGCTGTGGCGAGGGGGCGTTTGCCCAGGTTCGCCTGGTGCACCAGTTGCGGCCCTATCTGGACTGGGACTCATTGCTCACAGTCACTCATGCCCTCATCACCTCGAGGTTCGACTGCTGTAATGCTCTCTACATGGGGCTACCTTTGAAAAGTGTTCAGAAACTTCAGATCGTGCAGAATGCAGCTGCGAGAGCAGTCATGGGCTTACCTAGGTATGCCCATGTTTCACCATCACTCCGCAGTCTGCATTGGCTGCCGATCAATTTCCGGTCACAATTCAAAGTGTTGGCTATGACCTTTAAAGTCCTTCATGGCACTGGACCAGAATATCTCCGAGACCGCCTTCTGCCGCACGAATCCCAGCAACCGATTAGGTCCCACAGAGTGGGCCTTCTCCGGGTCCCGTCAACTAAACAATGTCGGTTGGCAGGCCCCAAGGGAAGGGCCTTCTCTGTGGCGGCCCCGACTCTATGGAACCAACTCCCCCCTGAGATTAGAACTGCCCCTACTCTCCCTGCCTTCCGTAACCTCCTTAAAACCCACCTTTGCGGTCAGGCATGAGGGAACTGAAACACATCCCCCGGGCATGTTCAATTTATGCATGGTATGTTTGTGTGGGTGTTTGTTAGTAAATGGGGTTCTTTTAAAATCTTTAAAATCTTTTAAATTTATTTGGATTTGTCATGTTTTGCTGTATCTTGCTGTGAGCCGCCCCGAGTCTGCGGAGAGGGGCGGCATACAAATCTAAATAATAAATAAATAAATACTACCTCACACTTGACCGGGGCACAGCTGTACTTTAGAATCATAATGTAGGGTCATATTTAATGAAAGCCAAGGAAAAATATCAATTTATTATAGTTACATTCTGATTTTCCCTTGAAAATGGTGTATGTAGTGGCGAAATTCCTTTATTTATCTTTTGACTGACTGACAGAACGTCAATGAAAACTGGATTAAGATATCAACTGTGAGAGATATCCCATAGGATGGGGGTTTTCAGTGTTTACTGCTCCCTTGACTCTCCTCTGTAGGCATCTCTGTCAACTACCATTTTAGAATTTGAATAGCTTCCTTAAATCTCAGTACTTGAAGATTTTATCCTGTGTTAGAATCTGTTTGCTGAAAAAAGAGGAACAGACCAAATATTCCAATCTCTCAATGACAATCTACCATTTTGGTAGAACTTGCTGTTCAGTCACAGTTAGTTGTCTGTTGTCAATGGAGAATTAACAATGTGTGATATTTATTTATTTTATTATTTATTTATTTATTATTTGGATTTGTATGCCGCCCCTCTCCGAAAACTCGGGGCGGCTCACAACAAGTGAAAAGACAATCCAATACATAATCCAATTAATTAAAATATTATAAATTTAAGAAAAACCCCTATACTAACATACACACACACAAGCATACCATATATAAATTCAACGTGCCCAGGGGAAGATGTTTAGTTTCCCCATGCCTGACGGCAAAGGTGGGTTTTGAGGAGTTTACGGAAGGCAGGAAGAGTAGGGGCAGTTCTGATCTCTGGGGGGAGTTGGTTCCAGAGAGTCGGTGCCGCCACAGAGAAGGCTCTCCCCCTGGGGCCCGCCAACCGACATTGTTTAGTTGACGGGACCCGGAGGAGGCCCACTCTGTGGGACCTAATCGGTCGCTGGGATTCGTGCGACAGAAGGCGGTCTCGGAGATATTCTGGTCCAGTGCCATGAAGGGCTTTAAAGGTCATAACCAACACTTTGAATTGTGACCGGAAACTGATCGGCAGCCAATGCAGACTGCGGAGTGATGGTGAAACATGGGCATACCTGGGTAGGCCCATGACTGCTCTCGCAGCTGCATTCTGCACGATCTGAAGTTTCCGAACACTTTTCAAAGGTAGCCCCATGCAGAGAGCATTACAGTAGTCGAACCTCGAGGTGATGAGGGCATGAGTGACTGTGAGCAATGAGTCCCGGTCCAGATAGGGCCGCAACTGGTGCACCAGGCGGACCTGGGCAAACGCCCCCCTCGCCACAGCTGAAAGATGGTTCTCTAATGTGAGCTGTGGATCGAGGAGGATGCCCAAGTTGCGGACCCTCTCTGAGGGGGTCAGTAATTCCCCCCCCAGGGTAATGGACGGACAGATGGGATTGTCCTTGGGAGGCAAAACCCACAGCCACTCCGTCTTATCCGGGTTGAGCTTGAGTCTGTTGACACCCATCCAGGCCCCAACAGCCTCCAGGCACCGGCACATCACTTCCACCGCTTCGTTGACTGGGCATGGGGTGGAGATGTAAAGCTGGGTATCATCGGCATATTGATGATACCTCACCCCATGTCCTTGGATGATCTCACCCAGCGGTTTCATGTAGATGTTAAATAGCAAGGGGGAGAGGACCGACCCCTGAGGTACTCCACAAGGGAGAGACCTCGGAGTCGACCTCTGACCCCCCACTAACACCGACTGCGACCGGCCAGAGAGGTAGGAGGAGAACCACTGAAGCACAGTGCCTCCCACCCCCAACCCCTCCAACTGGTGCAGAAGGATACCATGGTCGATGGTATCGAAAGCCGCTGAGAGATCGAGGAGCACCAGGACAGAGGATAAACCCCTGTCCCGGGCCCGCCAGAGATCATCCATCAACGCGACCAAAGCGGTTTCCGTGCTGTAACCGGGCCTGAAGCCCGACTGCTGGGGACCTAGATAATCGGCTTCTTCCAAGGACCGCTGGAGCTGGAGTGCCACCACCTTCTCGACAACCTTCCCCATGAAGGGAAGTTTGGAGACTGGACGATAGTTGTTGAGTACGGCTGGGTCCAGGGAAGGCTTCTTGAGGAGGGGGCGCACAAGCGCTTCTTTATAGAGTGATGGAAAAACTCCCCTCCCCAAGGAAGCGTTGGTAATCTCCTGGGCCCAGCTCCGTGTCACCTCCCTGCTGGCCGAGACCAACCAGGAGGGACACGGATCCAGTAAACAGGTGGCGGAACTCACAGCTCCAATGGCCTTGTCCACTTCATCAGGTGATCTTGTAATAAACGCCAATCGGTGGTGGATTTCTACCGGTTCATCCCTCGGGTGTACCGGTAGCAGTGGCAGCGGGAGGCTCCGCCCACCCATCCGGATGTCATTACGGATGCTCTGCGCATGCACAGAAGCGGCATGTATGTGCACGTCTCCGAACCAGTAGCAAAGATAAGTGAAACCCATTACTGATCCCTGCCTGAAACTCACAAAACCTTAATAATAAAGTGTCCATTAGACCTCTGTTTTCATTTATTTTACCATGAATAAATATTAGATGCTTTGTTTAGTTTTTCCTCTACCGTGTTTAAATGAATCAAGTTTTACATAGCTTTATTATAGAGACAGTATAATGTAGCAGTTAAGACCTTGGTTTCACTCCACCCTGAACTACAAAATCTTACATCATGTCTTTGGGCCACTTCCTTTCTCTCTGGCCAACCTCACAGGGTTTTTGTGAGGGTGAAAACAGGAGTGAGCTATAGTCATACTTCCTTGAGAAAATTTAATGCTTCTAAAATAGATTTACTTTTTAGTGATGTACTTGCAGTATATCACTAAAAACATTAAGCCAGAATAAGTCCTATTATACATGTTAACCCTCCCCTTTTCTTAATTCAAGCATAACTTACGAGTTATATCTACATCAGTTCTTGGCCAAATGAAAGCTAGAAACAGGAAACAAAAAGTTTAGCCAGATTCTAATCAGGTACCCAGATTTTGTAAAGTAAGTATCAGTACTACGTATTGTAATTGGTTGGGTTTTCAATATGTGAAGATAAACCAGCATTGTATGTTAGGAGAAAATAGTAGTATTACTTTAAGAGCTAGGTAGCAATTATGAGCTAGGCTGCAATTTAGACATATAAGGGAGATAGATGTGCTGCTCTCTGTTGCATTCTGTTGAGCTTTGTTGCATTGTGTTGTTCTGTTGCATTATATTGTATTGCTGGTTGTTGGTGTATATATGCTGGTTAGTATTGATGCTCTTTGCTCTGTTCAAATAAGACAATATATGTAATTGCTGTGTGCCACTTGGTCTAATGTACCTGCTATGTACTAAAAGGTATTGTTATGTGCTAAATGATATGGAACTGTGTGTATTATGTATTATGTATTGTATCATGATTAGTGTGTAATATTATGGTGATATTGCATATCTTGTAAATAATATCTTTACTATATGTTGGCCTGTATTATTGACTGAACAACCACCACTACCACATATACTCTGTTTCAAATACAGTATTTCTAACATTGTTTGTTTGACCAGTGTAGAATGCCAGCAGTAAGTATCCATTGTAATAATTTAGACAGAAAGGTTACAGCAATGTTTTACCACAAAATGTAGAATATAGTATACAATGTTACAACAGAAGTTGTTTAGGGATACAACTCTTTTCTTAAATAAAGTCCTCCAAATACATAATAATAATAGGGGCGGCATACAAATCTAATAAATAATAATAATAATAATAATAATAATAATAATAATAATAATAATAATAGTAATAGTAATAATAATAATACAGTGAACCCTCGATCATCGCGAGGGTTCCGTTCCAGGACCCCAAGCGATGATCGATTTTTCGCGAAGTAGCGGTGCGGAAGTAAAAACACCATCTGCACATGCGCAGATGGTGTTTTTACTTCCACCGCCCTTCGCCCGCCCACCCCGTTGCTCGCGCCTGGGGTTTCCCCGCGCGCGCCGCCCGCCCACGCCATTGCTGGGGCCGCTTCCCAGCTGGGAAGCGAAGCTGGGGTCCCCGCGCGCGCGCCCGCCCACGCTACGAGCGGCATTTCACCTTCCCTCCCAGGCAAAAAGATGCCGGCATTCTGGGCTGATGGGGTCGGACTTCCCAGGCGGAAGGCGTGCCCCTCTCCCCGCATCTTTTTGCCTGGGAGGGAAAGTGAAATGCCGCTCGTAGCAGCTGCTAGAGCCGCCGGCATTTCACTTTCCCTCCCAGGCAAAAAGATGCCGGGGAGAGGGGCACGCCTTCCGCCTGGGAAGTCCGGCCCCATCAGCCCATAATGCCGGCATCTTTTTGCCTGGGAGGGAAAGTGAAATGCCGCTCGTAGCAGCTGCTAGAGCCGCCGGCATTTCACTTTCCCTCCCAGGCAAAAAGATGCCGGGGAGAGGGGCACGCCTTCCGCCTGGGAAGTCCGGCCCCATCAGCCCATAATGCCGGCATCTTTTTGCCTGGGAGGGAAAGTGAAATGCTGCCTGTAGCAGCTGCTAGAGCCGCCGGCATTTCACTTTCACTTCCACCCTCTAGCCAAACGGCTTTTTTCGTCTTTAGCGCTCGAACGCCGTGCTAAACAGGAAAAAAGCCGTTTGGCTAGGGGGTGGATTCTTGCTTCTTAACCGGGAACAGTTGCCCCCTCTCCCAAAGCGATGTTCCAAAGCGGTCTCCGGGAAGCGACCGAGGGAAAGGCAGTTGTCTGCTTTTCCTTCAGCTGGAAAGAGGAGGCAAATGCCCTGCCTTCCCCCAGCCGGTTAATCGAGCGCTTCAAGTTAACCGGCTGGGGGAGTAGCCCCCGCCCGGCTCCCTTCAGCCCCCCGGGGTCAAGCGGGCGGGGGGCAGCCGGGACCTCGCCTGTCTCCGCCGCCCGCATCGCCCCTCCGATGGGCCGGCCTCCCCCGCCCGCCTCTGCTGCAGCCACCGCCGCCTCCCCGACTGGCACAAAAGGGCCCCGCCCGCCCCGCCCCAAAGTTTACCTTGCGGCGGGATTCAAAGTGCTGGGGTGGGGGGTGTCACTTCGCCGCTCGTGTCCTGGCTAAACCGGGCGGCAGGAGACAGGCTTTGAGTTTTTAGCTGCGGGGAGAGAAGTAGGACTTTCCTAACTCCCTCCCCCCGCAGCCAAAACTCAAAGCCTGTCTCTTTTTTTTCTTGCGGCGAGCCCAAGCCGTTCCCCTCTCGACCACAGCCGAGCTTCCCTCGGCCCCCTTTGGCCCCGTCGCCTCCTCCCCGCCTGCCTTTCCTCGCCAAGCGCACGAAAAAAAAGAAAGAAGGCTTCTACCAGAAGCCGGGGACGGCGGGCAGGGGCATGAAGGATCTCTTGCGGGGGAAAAGCCGCTAGCCAGCTTTCGGAGCTCCTCCGCCATCACCCGCTTCTGGTAGAAGCCTTCTCTCTTTTTTTTCGTGCGCTTGGCGAGGAAAGGCAGGCGGGGAGGAGGCGACGGGGCCAAAGGGGGCCGAGAGAAGCTCGGCTGCGGTCGAGAGAGAAACGGCTTGGGCTCGCCGCAAGAAAAAAAAGAGACAGGCTTTTAGTTTTGGCTGCGGGGGGAGGGAATCCCGCCGCAAGGTAAGCTTCGGGGCGGGGCGGGCGGGGCCCTTTTGTGCCAGTCGGGGAGGCGGCTCCAGCAGAGGCGGGCGGGGGAGGCCGGCCCGCCGGAGGGGCGATGCGGGCGGCGGAGACAGGCGAGGTCCCGGCCGCCCCCCGCCCACTTGGCCCCAGACCGGTGCAGCAGGAAAGGGACGGAGAAGGCTCACTGGCAGCCCTTGCCCATCGCCGCGCCTTCGCTTCCCCCCCTCCCCCGCTGGATCCGGCAGCGTGCTGAGGGGAATTGCCGCGGACTGGAGGCAGTGAGGCAGACCGGCTCCGAGGCGAGCGGCCGGAGCTGCGCCCTCCTTCGCCCGCCAGGTGAGGCGAAGGCGAGGGGCGCGCGGCTGCAGCGAGGAGCCGAAGATCCGGGCGGGGAAGACCCAGGGAAGGTTCCTTCGTCCGCCTAGCAGCTGATCTGCTCGGCAGCGCAGCACCAGCGAGGAGCCGAAGATCTTCGGCTCCTCGCTGCTGCTGCGCTGCCGAGCAGATCAGCTGCTAGGTGGCCGCTCGAGAGCAAGAGGGGGAGAGATAGAGAAAGAGAGAGAAGGAAAGAAAGAGATGAGAGAGGGAGGAAGAGAGTGTGAGAGAGGAAGAAGCAACATAGAGAAAGAGGGGGAAGACCCAGGGAAGCCTCTGCCCGGCGGGGAAACTCCACCATCTACGCATGCGTGGAAGGGCACGCATGCGCAGATGGTGGAGTTTACTTCCGGGTTGAAAACTAGCGAAATAGCCCTTTCGCGATCCTTGAGGACGCGAAACTCGAGGGTTCACTGTAATTTGAATTGATTCTTATTTAGCCTTAAAATTTCTTACTGATCCCATAGTTAAAATGAATTCAATGCTGTACATTACCTATTTTTGAATATTTATTTGCCATCAGATTTTCTAATCCAATTGATTTCCAAAAACTATCATCCCAGCCAGTTTCTGAGGAGTATGTCCACTTACATACAAGTGTGCACAAAGATCTATTGAGAAAAAGATACAGCTTAATTTTAAATTAAAAGGTTTATAGACGAATACAAAATCATGATATTCTAATTATCAGAATTGATACTCTAGATCCAGATATTAAACAGTGATTTCTACGGATCAGGATAGACAAAAAATAAAACAAAACCATCACTATAGAACTAAAACACTATTGTGATACAAGTTCTGCCCCTTCATACATGCACGTATCATTATACACATAATAAATATACAGTGGTACCTCGGTTCTCAAACGCCTCGGTTTTCATACATTTCGGATTTCAAACAAATTTTTCTGCAAAAATTTGCTTCGGTATCCAAACAAAAATTCGGATACTGAACAGAAAATTTTGTTTACTATCCGAAATGTAAGATCTGAGGGGACGAGGTCAGAGGGAATGGGAGTCGGAATCCCGACACACCCCTCCTGGCCGCCCTCTTAAAGGGCCTCCCAGTCTCTACCTTGTAACTGCTCCAAGCTGCAGGAAGGGTAGGGCTGGCTGCAATACCGGCAGCTTCGGGGGGCTCCTTTCCTCAGCGGTTCAGTTCGGTACCTCCAGGCAGCTGCACCAACTTTTTCCTTCCCGGCGGTGGCGGCTCCGGCGGCTTCCCTACGAGGAGGAGCAGCGTCAGGAACGTCATGTGATGAAGGTAAGCCACCGGAGCCGTCGCTGCCGGGAAGGAAAAAGTTGGTGCAGCTGCTTGGAGGTACCGAACTGAACCGCTGAGGAAAGGAGCCCCCCAAAACTGCCGGTATTGCAGCCAGCCCTACCCTTCCTGCAGCTTGGAGCAGTTACAACGTAGAGACTGGGAGGCTGTTAAGAGGGCGGCCAGGAGGGGCGTGTCGGGATTCCGACTCCCATTCCCTCTCACCCCGTCCCCTCAGATCCTTATCCCATAGGAAATAGAGGAAATACTGTAGATTTAATTGGTTCCCAGCAAGTCAATGGGCTGGGAACCAATTAAATCCATTTCCATTATTTCCTATGGGATAAATTAATTCGGTTCTCAACCAAATCGGTTCTCAACCACACTTCTGGAACGGATTGTGGTCGAGAACCGAGGTACCACTGTATATACGTAAATCTTAGAACACTGTAATCCTAACCCTAAACTTGCCATTCTTGCAACAAAGGATTTTTAAATTATTTTTAATTATTAAACTAAAATACAAGATGTCTAATTCTATTTAGTTAGGTTTTTGAATCAATAAAATGTGTCTTATCCACTACAGCTATTACTTAACCTAACAGAACTAGAATTAGCTGCATTATTACCCGTTATTTGCAGCAGGAATTTGTATATATTTAATATCAATAGTATTTCATGATTGTTTGGCTCTGCTTCTTATTTTTTCTATTCACATGAACATATAAATGTCCTAAAAATTAGCTCTTGTTAAAAGTCCCACTTTAATATACAAACAATAATTCAGAATGTCAGGAGACTTCACTATCCTGGTTTTTGAAAGTCTGATAGCAAATCTCACTATAGTGATTCCTGGTATGGAATGAGAATTGTAACAGTCATGCCTGTACTAATAACTTTCGAGCATAAAAGACAAGTGAAATTAATATAAAATCAGATTTAGCTTCTTAAAAGCTTGAAAACAACAGGAATAACAATCCTTGTGAGTTAATGATCATACTGTCAGAAAAATCTGGAGCATTAGCATATTTAAAAGTGACAGAATTTAATTGCAATAATTAATTTTATTGTGTTTCATCTTTACAACGAAGTAAAAAAACTGATGGCAGGTCATGTCCATAAACTACCTATGATATTGCCTATCACCCCAATCTAGAATAGCTTTTTTTAAATACTTGTCTTTCTCCAGCTTGGCATTGGAACTTCATCATATATATTGTTATGGTTCAGAGAATACTTAGAAATTGGGTGCTTATAGAAGTATCAGCTAGTAGTAGTAGTTTATTTATTTATTTATTTGTTTATTTATTTTAATTTTATTTATTCTTTGTCCAGTATACAATACATATGGAAGAGAATAGGCATTAAGTAATATATATAACGATAGAAAGTAAAAAGAAGAGTAGATGAGAGGGAGAGAAGGACCGTTGAACTTACCTGAACGGTCTTCTCGCTGCACTGCGAAGAGAGTCCAAGGTGGGTCATTATTCAGCCTGATTGGCAGGGACTGAGTTAAAAATTAGCATAATTGTTATGTCCCGCCCACCACTACCCTCCTTAGGTCAGTCAAGAAAAAACGAAGGAATAGTGAAACAAGGCAAATTTATTCAACAAACTTTAACTATAGAAATTAACTGAACTGTGCACCTGGGCAAAAAGCCGGACGGGTTTGGACTCTCTTCGCAGTGCAGCGAAAAGACCGTTCAGGTACGTTCAACGGTCCTTCTCCACTGCACTGCTTCAGAGAGTCCAAGGTGGGATATACCCAAGCAACACCTTAGGGAGGTTAGGCTGGCCCAGGGGTACTGGAACACAAACTCTTTGTAATACTCTTCTCCCGAAGGCTGCCTCAGTAGAAGCAAACGAGTCCAAACGATAATGTCTAATAAATGTTGTGGGTGCAGCCCAAGTGGCTGCCCTACAAATGTCCTCAATTGGCGCTTGTATGGTCCAAGCCGCTGAGGTGGCTGCACTCCTGGTTGAGTGGGCTGTAATCCTGTCCGGTAATGGAGTTGATTTAGCCCTATATGCCTCAATGATACCGGAACGGATCCATCTGCTGATAGTCTGAGCCGAAACTTTCCTCCCCATGGAACCGGGAAGGAAGGAAACAAAGAGAGCTTCTGATCTTCTGAATGCAGTTGTACGGCGAACGTATATTTTCACTGCTCTGCGAACCTCCACTTTATGCGAACAGAGCTCCGATGGGTGGGAGCCATGGGTGCAAAAGTCCGGGAGCACTATGTCCTGTGACCTATGAAACCGAGTATTGATTTTAGGCATGAAGCTAGGGTCCAAGCGGAGAGTCACTCTGTCCGGGTGAAACACGCATAAGTCCGGGCGCACCGATAGGGCGGCTAGCTCGGAAACTCTGCGTGCGGAGGTTATGGCCACTAAAAAGGCCACCTTAATGGAAAGGATGCGCAGTGAAACCTCCCTCAAAGGTTCGAAAGGAGGAGCCGTGAGGGCCTGGAGAACCAAGGGAAGGTCCCAGGATGGAAAATGGTGAATCACCGGTGGGGACAGGTTCGCTGCTCCTCGGAGAAAATCTCTGACCCAAGGATGGTGAGAGATTGGGCAGAGTGGGTCCAGCCGGAGCACAGTTGCGATGGCAGCTACCTGTCTGCGAAGGGTGTTAGGAGTCAACCCCTTGTCGAGGCCCTTCTGCAAGAACTCCAGTAGATTGAGGACTGAGGAGGCAGAGGGTAAGACCCCTTGTGCCCTACAAAAGGTGCTGTACGCTGCCCAGGTCGCCTGGTATATGCGGGTGGTTGAGGGGCGCCGTGCCGCTTGTATGGTGTGGATGACATTATCCGGCACCTGTCTCTCCCTCAAGCGGTTCCCCTCAATTGCCACACGGCAAGCTTCCACCACTGCGGCTCCGGGTGAATTATGGAGCCCTGTGTCAGAGTCAGCTGATGGCATGGAATCCTCCATGGGGGAGACAGCGATAGGTCCATCAGGTCGGCGAACCAGGGGCGCCTGGGCCAGAAAGGAGCTACCAGGAGTATGTCTGCTCCTTCCACGATGATCTTGGCTACTACTATGTGTATTAGACTGACCGGAGGGAAGGCGTATAGGAGACCGGTCGGCCATGGTGACAGGAGTGCGTTCGTCTGCTTGGCTCCCGGCGTTGGGAACCGGGAAAAGAACCGTGGGACCTGGTGGTTGAGATGTGAAGCAAACAGGTCCACGACTGGAACGCCGTAACGGTGGACTATCAGTTGGAATGTCTCTGGATTCAGGGACCATTCTCCCGGGTCTATTGTTGTGCGGCTGAGCCAGTCCGCTTGCGTATTATCCACTCCTGAAATATGTTCTGCACGGATGGAGGCGAGGTGAATCTCCGCCCAAGATATCAGGGCGTGCGCCTCCTGCATTAGGCGGTCCGACCGTGTGCCCCCTTGGTGATTTATGTGGGCTCTTGTTGCCACATTGTCTGTTAGTATGAGGACGTGACGGTCCGCTACAGTCTGTGAAAAGGTTTGCAGTGCTCTGAAGACTGCCCGTAGTTCCAGGAGGTTGATGTTGGGATCTGTCAGGTCTGAGGCCGACCATCTGCCCTGCGCAACCTGGGATCCGGAATGCGCTCCCCATCCGGACAGACTGGCGTCTGTGGGGATAGTCACCTCCTGATAGAACAGAAAGGGGGAACTCCTGGCTATTGCTGGAGAGGTCCACCAGGGAAGGGAAAGCCGAACTGCTGTGGTCAGGTGCACTTGATGCTTGGAATTGCTTAGCCGAGCCCTTTGGAATGGAAGAAGGAGCCACTGTAAGGGTCGGGCGTGCAGCCGAGCCCATGGTACGATATTGATGCATGAAATGAAGACTCCCAGCAATTGGGAGAGCAGTGCCAGGGGAATCCTGGTGCGGCGTGATATTGAGTATATCAGTGTCCGTATTTTCCTCTGCCTCTCTGATGACAGGAAGACCATGCCGGAGGAAGAATCTATTGTCGTTCCCAGGTGGAGCAGACACCTGGTTGGGTGCAAGTGGCTCTTGTCGTGGTTGATTGTAAATCCTGCCCTTTGAAGACAGTCTATTGTTTGGGCCAAATCCTGGTTGGCCCGTTGAGGGCTGCTGGAAAGGACGATTATGTCGTCTAAATAAGCTAGGAGCCGTATGGACTGTGACCAGAGACTGGCTGTTAACGCATCCAGGAGCTTGGTGAAGGCCCTGGGTGCTGAGGACAGGCCAAAGGGCATGGCCTTGTACTGAAAGTGCCTGTCCTGGAGGCAAAAGCGGAGAAATTGACGGTGTTGCTGATGAACCGGAACATGTAAATACGCCTCCCTGAGACCTTGAGGTCATCCAATCCCGATGACGGATGGAGGCCAGGATGGTTTGTAGTGAATGCATCTTGAACCTCTGATACCGGATGTAAATGTTCAGTTGTTTGAGGTTCAAGATCAGGCGGCAGCCGCCGGAGGACTTGGGGACCACGAACACTATGGAGTAGAACCCCTTGCCTCTCTGCTCTGCCGGGACCGGTTCTATTGCCCCAATGTCCAAGAGGTGTTGGACCTCTTGAAGAATAAGAGATCTCTTTTGAGGATGACTTAGGATGGGACATTGTACAAATCTGACTGGAGGGGTCCGCCAAAAGTTTATCCGCAGACCTTGGCTCACAGTCTCTAAGGCCCATGCGTCGGTGGAGATGGAGCCCCAAAATTCGGTGTAGAATTGCAGGCGTCCACCTATGGGCGGGTCGTGGCCGGAGTCACTTCTGCTTGCGGAATCCCCCTCTGTTGCCACCTCTGTAGGATCTGCGAGACTGCTGAAACTGGCGGTTTCTATCTCCGTATCCGCCCCTGTCAGATCGAAAGGACGGTTGGGTATATGTCCCCTGTCCATAGGTCCGAGCAACTGGGGATGAGGTCGAGGATGTCTCTGGCCGAAAGGACTACCTGCGAAAGTAGGGGGCCCCTCGCCTATCATGTCTCCTCGCTGACCGTGGCAACACCTTTCTCTTGTCCCTGTCTTCGATCAGGACAGTGTCTAACGACTCACCAAAGAGTTTAGTACCCTGATATGGTGCAGTGGCAAGGTGCCATTTCGATTTCACATCTGCTTGCCACGACCTGAGCCAAACCAATCTTCTGGCAGAGAGATTAGTCGCCAATGCTCGAGATGAGAATCTTGCAGACGCTAGGGTGGCATCTGCAGAGAACTTAGTAGTGGCAATGAGTTTGTTAATATCCTGACGTAGGCGAGCGTCCTCTGGGCCCAGCCTGGAGAGCATATCTTGGAGTCACAAGATGGAGGCCCTGTTGAAGAAGGAGGCCGCCGAAGCAGCCCTCAGGGACCAGGCCAAAAGTTGGTGCATTCTCTTGACCAGGTTCTCAGCCCTTCTATTTTCTGGGCGTAGGCCATCTGCCATCTCTGAAGGTACCACTGCGTTGGACATCAGAGAGGTGACAGGAGTGTCCACTGAAGGGTACTGGAGTAAGTCCTCCACCTCCGGATCAAAGGAATAAAATCTCCTGTCAATAACTGATGGACCCAGGGCTGCTGATGGGTTCTGCCAGGGCTTTTTAATATTTTCTGCGAAGATAGGCACGGCAGGGATATGCTCTGATTCCCTCTGGGGCTCATTAATTAGCCTGGCCGCTGGCATGATGCCTACTTTCTTGGCCAGCTGGTTTAGATGAGTTATCTGGCAGCAGCGTGGCCTTGGCCTTGTTCAAGAGGGTCCTAAACAAGGAGTGTTTGAACAGTCCTATTAAGGGTGGCTGCTCTGGTAGGGTGGTCTCATCCCCTGAGAGCTCATCCTCTGCATCTGAGGCCATCTCTCCTGGATCCAAGTCTTCCTGAAAGGAATCATGCAAGGAAGGAGCAGGAGCAGGAGCTGTCCAAGGGTCTGATCTGTTGGCTCGGGCTGGTTGAGGAGATCGGCGTTGCTGGGCACCCACTGCAATACCCTGGGAATATGCAGATGGTATCATGTCCTGTATTGAGGGGGACATAGCCTGCCAGTTGTCCATGGGGCCCCTGAGCCCCGCAGCAGTCGGGGTAAAGGTGGCTGCAGGCGGCTGCCCAGATTGAGACCATGATTGGGATGGTCTGGACCATTCTGCTCTTTGAATCCCCTCTGATGGAGGTGGAGCACTCAATGGCCGGTCAGGAGACAATTCCCCAGCTGCAGAGAGATGTGGTCCCTCAAAGGGAGGAACAGTGACCGAGGGGCTGTGCTGATGCTGTGGAATGGAAGTGGCAGAAGGGCTAGGGCCTTGCCTTGGCTTATTCAATTCCAATTGGGCCTCTAGGGCCTTGATCTTCTTCTCAACCTCCCTCAAGGCTGAAGATTGGGAAGACTTCCTCTTGGACTTAGAGCTTTGGCTCTTATCCTTCCCCTTGCTAGTGGAGGGGACAGCCGGGTCAGCTGGATTATTCTGTTGTTGAGACATTATAAATGATCAACACTCACAGTACAGTAAAACCAAGGGCTCGATATAACAGGAACTGGAAAGCACAATTAGAGAATATGCTATCTCATTCCCCGGAGGAACTAGTCACCAACTTCCTGTCAGGTGGTTGGGATAGACTGGTCTCCTGAATTGCCGTGGCCACGCCCCTCTCCTCCTGTGGAGGAAAAATGGCCGCCGTGGAGTGCTAGCAATTGCTGACTCACTGGCTGATGGCCCCCACCTTTGCTCCAAAATGGCGTCCCCCACAAAGAGGGGCGGAGCTATCCTGCCCTCGGTGGCTTGAGGACTCACCCTGCCTTCTTGCCGGCAGCTCGGTGGGTACCACCCCAAAATGGCGATCCTGCCTCCCGGTCAGCTACGTGACCTTATTGGGAGCCCCCGCTGCGGTGTTACCGCCATATTGCCCCCTTGCGGTCCCGGTTAGCTACGTGACCTCACTGGGAGCCCCCTCGGCTTTGCGGCTATTCTGGCCATCTGCGGCTCGTCACGCCATTATAAATCATTGGCGGCCGCTTATAGCGCCGCCAAACAGCTGATCCCTGCATCGGGAAGCGTCGCGGCTTCTCTGTCGGTTCCAAGCGTCTTCCGCGGCTGATTGCGAGGCCACCAAACAGCTGATCTCCTTCAGGACAGCCGAGCCGAAGAGCGATAATCTGGCGACGGCGAGGGGGGGGGTCTGAGCGCGAACGTCAGGGACCCCATAGTCATCCTCCCTGTCTACAAGGCAGTGCTCCGGAGAGCAGAGGCCTCTCAGGGGTGAAGCGTTGGAGAGCAGTACCCCAGAGGGAAGAGGCTCTCAAGGAAAATCCATTCTCTCTTCTTCCTGAAAAAGAAAAGAAGAAACAATTAGAGAAAAACATGCATTTATTAAAAGAATTTTACTCTCCGTAGAGAGGAGAAAACTCAGCGTCCCTACACTATGACTGAGTTTTTTAGACTGACCTAAGGAGGGTAGTGGTGGGCGGGACATAACAATTATGCTAATTTTTAACTCAGTCCCTGCCAATCAGGCTGAATAATAACCCACCTTGGACTCTCTGAAGCAGTGCAGTGGAGAATATATATGATATAAGAGATAAGGAGAGAATATATATGATATATATATCTGTATGCCGCCCCTCTCCGTAGACTCGAGGCGGCTCACAACATACAATAAAACAATTCACAACAAATCTAATAAATTTAAAAAATTAAAAAAAACCATTATTAAACCAGACATATACACAGACATACCATACATAAATTGTATAGGCCGGGGGGGAGGGGGGAATGCCTCAATTCCCCCATGCCTGATGGCAGAGGTGAGTTTTAAGGAGTTTACGGAAGGCAAGGAGGGTGGGGGCAGTTCTAATCTCCGGGGGGAGCTGGTTCCAGAGAGTTGGGGCCACCACAGAGAAGGCTTTTCCCCTGGGACCCACCAGACGACGTTGTTTAGTCAACGGGACCCGGAGAAGGCCAAGATCTATCGAAAGCTCTGCCCTATTTGTATATTTGAAATACCAAATGCAATGGGGACAAGCTTATCAGGTTTAGTCAAACCCAACAAAAACATATTGAGGTTCATTTAAACAGTTTCCCTTATTGTTGCTCGCCCATAGACAGAAATCTTGCCAAACTACTTCTTACACCAGAAAATTCCAAATTTGGTGACTTTAAGATTTGTGGACTTCAAACCCGAGAATAAAGTATTGCTTGTTGAGGAATTCTGGGAGTTGAAATCCACAAGTCTTAAAAATAGCCAAGTTTGGAGACCCTCATCTTATATCTTTAAACATAGACTCTGAGAATTTCTAGAGAGGAATTGTTCTGACTCCCTTTCTCCCACTCAAACTATTTTGGTTTTGCTCCTCTGGAAGCCTCTCCCTCCTGAGAATCCAGACTATATTCCACCACTATATTCAATGTTGCTTCTTCTTGGCCCTTTCCCCAGACTAGAGTGTGTTCCAACTTACCTCACTGCTGGTTCGCTTCCTCCTGCGCTGTGTGGCCATGCCTCTTGGGTGTATGCACGCATGCGCAGTGCAAAAACCCTCCAAAAAAATTCAAAACAAACTCCACTGGAAAAAAAACCCAGCAACCACATGCACAGTGCCACAAACTCGGATTCTGCACATGCGCAGAACAAAAAAAAATAAAAATAAAAAACATTTTTTTAAAAAAATGGCGGCACCCACGAAGCGGCACCGACCGATCCAGTTCAGTAACGTCATCAAGACATCACCAGTGGAACCCTACCGATTTTGGAGAACTGATTCCAACTGGGAGTAACCCACCCCCGCCCAGACATCATTGGCTATCATACTTTACTGCGAAGCTATTAATCTTTAGGTAGTGTAATATCATAAATATTTCATGCAAAAAGAACTTTAATCATAATATGATTGGTCTTATTATCGCCACACAATTTAGGAGCACTTAAACAGAAGAAAGGTATGTTAAAAACAAGAAGCAGTGTCCATTGCAGGAGGCAAACTTGAGATATATGTATGGCTGCCTAGATAAGACCAAATTCCCTGGACAAAGAGAAGGGACACAATCACATTTCAGATGGGAACATCCCTATTGCACTGTAATACTCTTGGAAAACTGTTCTTTTAGAAATTAGTAAGAAAATGGGGAATGAAATTAGGCTGGAGGGAACTCAACCATCCAAGGAAAGGCTCCAAAAATTACGCTGAGCAGCAGGGAGTATGTATGTATGTATGTGTGTATGTATGCATGTATGTATGTATGTATTTATTTATTTATTAGATTTGTATGCAGCCCCTCTCCGTAGACTCTGTGCGGCTAACAACAGTAATAAAACAACATATAACAAATCTAATATTTAAAATAACTAAAAACCCTTATTAAAAGCCAAACATACACACAAATATACCATGCACAAATTGTATAGGCCTGGGGGGAATGAATACTTCAATTCCCCCATGCCTGAGGACAGAGGTGGATTTTGAGGAGCTTACGAAAGGCAAGGAGGGTGGGGGCAATTCTGATCTCTGGGGGGAGCTGACTCCAGAGGGTCGGGGCCGCCACAGAGAAGGTATCAAATATTCTCAGTAAACATCACAAAAGACAGTTAAACAGAAGCAGGGGACGACATCCTATTAGTAAAAACCCAATTTGCAGAGGATGCAATTTTAAATTAACAAAAGAAAGCTTCGCAGGCATTCAGTAAAAAAATAAAAAGAAATGAGAATGTTGTCAAGAACTACCTCTAAGTTGATATTCGGAAATGCTTCAAATAGATATATAATGGTAATTTATTTTACACTAATGAAAGCAATCTACAGACATTTTGTCAGCTAAACTTCAAAACAGTAGTTCTAGAGCTATAAATCTTCTATTGCCTTTTAGTAAGAAAATATTGTTCATATACCAGCTTTCCGGAAACAATTTATGTTGCTCTTGTTATTTATATTTGTATCCCTTTTATCTAGGAGATAATTCAGGGGAACTCTGTCTTTGTTTTCTCCCAGATTCTTCCAAGCAGGAATTTCCATCGTTCAGAGTGGATAAATCTGACTTTCTGCAGATTTAATCTCACAAATATCTCTCTATACCACATTGGCACTTACTGTCAAAGTGACTTAGATGTAAACTCAACTTGAAATTGCTTCAAATGCAGAACACACACATTTCAAACAATATCAATTTTGTAATCTTTACAGCAAGCAAAATCAATGAGGGAAGTCAGACTTGATTAACAACCATGTGATTCACTGAACAACTGCAGTGATTCTTTTAACAATCATGGCAAAAAAAGCTTGGAAAATCAGGCATGACTCATTCAAATTCAAAGTGTTAGTAATGACCTACAAAGCCCTACATGGCATCGAGCCAGATTATTTATGGAACTGCCTTGAATCCCAGCAGACGGTTAAGTCCCACAGCGTTGGCCTTCTCTATGTCCCATCAACTAGACAATGTTGTTTGGCGGGGCCTAGGGGAAGAGTCTTCTCTGTGGGGGCCCCGGCCCTCTGGAATCAGCTCCCCCCAGAGATGTGCATTGCCCCTACCCTCCTCACCTTTCACAAGTCTCAAGACTCATTTATGTCGCCAGGCTTGGGGCAATTAGATCTAGACCCCCTGGACAATAAATGTGATGTATGGCTGCAATTGAATTGTTTGATTGATTTTAATATCCTGGGTTTTTAGCTTACATAGTTTTTTAATTAATTACATTTGTTTTGTATTCACTGTTTTATATCGTATCCTGTGAGCCACCCTAAGTCTTCGGAGAGGGGCGGCATACAAATCTAATAATAATAATAACAAAAATAATTTAACAACCACCTTGATTAATGGCAATCCTGATGCCAACTGTGGTTAGGTCAAGGATAACAGTACTTACATTCTACTATTAACTAATATTTGAATGATATTATATCATAAATATAGATATTGTATGTGATTTATCATAAAATGCACATTTCTTACACACTTATTTCTGTAAATGAAAGTTTCCTTACAAAAGCTGGAAAAATACAAAACCATTAAATTAACAGCATTCCCTTCTACATATTAACATACAAAATGTGAATCATGCTCCAGCTTGAACAATTTTCAAGCCCCTCCGATTTAAAGATTATCTTTGAATAAATATAACTGACTTATTCCATTTTTAAAAACAACAATCTTTATTATTTACATCTGCAAAAGCTCCAGCCTTCGTATGGAAGTCTGTAGTGGAGTTTACAAAAGAAACCTCAAAAGTTTGTACTCAAAACAAAATGAGTATGTTGTATGAGTTATGTACAACACAGAATGGTCTGGTTTGGTTCTAGCATGAATCAAAAGAAGGTAATTTTGACTGGAACTGATTCAAACATTCTGTGCTGCTTTGGGTGATGGGATTAGAGGTTGTCTTAGCTCTTGTAATTGCTATGATATAGTTTGGATTTTCCTTCCCTGGCCAGCAAAAGAGAAAAAAAATGGGTCATGTCCTGGGTAAAACTGGCTTAGGTAGAGTAGGGTCAACAAGGAATATGGAGTTTCAGAGTAAAGCAATAAGAGCTTTTTAGAAACACATGGCAAAGGAGGGTACAAATTACTATTTCCCCTTCGCATCACACCATTGACTGCTTACCTTGCAGATATACCGCATATTTTTTTCCTAATAAAGACTCATTTAGTAAAGTTAAATTTCATGTCTGAATTTAAATATATACATGCCATTCAAAAGAAAAACGGATAGAACATAAATACACAACATTACTAGTGCAACATTGGTTTGTCCTGCTGATTTTTTGAGGGCATGTTTGAAGATTATTTAGGATAGTCTTTATGGCTGCAGTGGATCCATCTTTAAAAGGACTCTGAAAAGGTCTGTTTATCAGCAGAAAAAAAATAAGTATGGAGTACATACTCAAATTTATCATGCATTGAAATTGTCTCCCCCCCCCCCCCTTCAAATTCTTTTTATGCCAAAGTCTGCTTTGTTTTGCTTGGCATGCCAGGAAGCAAAATCACGGGAGAGGACAAGTGCGCATGCGCGCGGGGGGAAACATGGCGATGCAGGCGTAGCACACTGGTAGCAAGGTAAGAGGAGCCCACCCAGTGAAGGGCTACCAAAATTTTTACTACTACACTGTGGGTGTGGCCTATGCATTTTCTTTCAACATCTTTCAGTGCAAATTGGGTAATCTGGGATGGAGCTTCATTTTCGCTACCCCACTGCATTCCCCCCCCCCCCCAATCTGGGCTACTTGAATATTGACTGTTTTGGAGTTAGTTCTAAGTGCAATTGAAATAACTAAAAAAAAGAAAAATAATAATTCTGAATACTTGCCTTGCAAAGTTTCCTCATTGCTTTCTATGAATTATACTGAGCCTTTTTATTTAGAGATATCAGAATGTATTTAAAAAGAAAGAGAATGCAAAGGCTGGCAATCAGAGAGGAAAATATATATTTTCCATATGGCATAGCTCCTTTCTTCCTTCCTCCCTACCTCCCTATCTCTCTCCCTCTCCTTCCATTAATGTCTTTATACTACCAGAAAAAAATTGAAACTTTTTCAAAACAAAAGCAAATAAAAAGTAATTAAAAAAACATAAATCTGCAGGGAAAAGTTTAAATACCAAGATGGAAACAGATGTCCCATGTTTCTGTCTGCAAAATTATTTTAAATATATACAACTTAGATTAATAAAATATTTCCTTAAAAAAAAAAGATTTTTAAAGAAACTTCATTTATGTTGATGGAAAGATTGGAATTAATTTTCTGCCAGGGTGTCCTCCTGCCTCAAAGGTGGTCTTTGATTTGAAAGGGATGTGGGAAAGTTTAAGAGTTACAATAATGATTTCCAAGATTGAACAATTATGGAAACTACACAATCCATAAAGACAATGAAAAATTTATGACGCTAAAAATATTAATGGGGGCATTTTAGGAATAGAATCAGAAGACAGTAGCCACAATATGAACAATTTCAGTAATAATGTTCGCTTACAGTATGTATAAAAGATGCTATTGAAAAAAATGTAAAATGTAAAAAATTATATACAATGTAACAAGATTGAGATAGTATCAATTTATTACTGACAAGAGAACTATTTAGAAAAGTATGTTTCACTGGATCTGTGAAAGAATCTACCTGAGAATTTAAAATTTAAAATGACAAACTAAGAGAGTGGATTTTTTTTCATATCTGATTTAAAAGAGAGGCTTGTAACAAATGAGAAATGACGATAAATCAAATCCTATAACAATATTTGAACAAAGTATTAAGTTAGAATTAATAGGAATATAAAGTTGGCTTATTTAATCAAGGTTAAAACAAAATAAGTTATTAATTATGGCTATTCTTCGTGGACATTATTATTATTATTATTATTATTATTATTATTATTATTATTATTATTATTTATTAGATTTGTATGCCGCCCCTCTCCGCAGACTCGGGGCGGCTCACAACAGTGACAAAAAACAATATGTATTGAGAAATCTAATAATTTAAAATCTAAAATAGCAATTGTACATTTAAAAAATCTAAAAACAAGGAACCCCAATATAAAAAACATACATACAGTCATATCATGCACTAAAACTACATAGGCAGGGGGAGATGTCTTATGCTGATCCTAGGACTGAAAATATAATGTTTTAAGGATTTGCTTATAGATAAGAGATAAGATGTGAGATGGAGAAATAAGTGTTTGTAACTTTAGAGAATGTGAATAATTACTAAATTTGTTGTGATGAACATTGGAAATCACTTCATGTATTTCCTTTCTCTTTATTACATTCTTTTCTCTTTCTTTCTTTCTTTCTTTCTTTATTTATGTATTCCTTCCTTCCTTCCTTTTTTCTTTCTTTTACCATGAACATTTTATTCTTTCTCTCTATTCTCTTTTCTTTCTATAGGTATTAAGTCCCTGTCCATAACTCGAGGACCACAATGTTTCAGCTGTTTAAAACATTGAACTGATAGCCTAGGTTCAAGACTTGAGCACTAGGCAGCAACATGAGTTCCTGTTACTCTCTTGCAAATCTAGCACTTTGAAAACATGCAATGCAAATAGCTAGCTACCACTTTGGTGAGAAGGTAACATTATTCCATGCACCTCGGCATTTAATCATGATGGCCACATGACCATGGAAATGTCTTCAGACACTGCTGGCTTCTTCGGCTAAGAAATGGAGATAGGTTTTAACCCTGCTGTGCTGTTCAATAAAACTCCCTAATGTTATGTTCCCGGGTCTATTCGACCCGGACCACAAATTGATCATTTTAGGTATTTATATTTGGTCTTTTTGAAAGCTTTTTTCACTTGGAAACAAGTTTGAACATTTCTGCACACATTGAAATGAAAATTGAAATGAAAAAAATTAATGCTTATTGGTTTATTTTGCTGATAAAATGCGCCCCCCCCCCGTTTTTGTGAATTTTTTTTCAATTTATGGATAGTTTTGCTTGCAAAATGCGTTCTATTTTACTAAACCTGGTGTCTAGAGTCGGACATGATTGGACATTAACCTTTATCTTTAAATACCTCCAAGGTTAGTATTTTGAGAAGTATTCATAAATTTATTTCATATTATTTTAAACAAGTTCCAGAATACTGATTATATTTCTTTCTCAGTGGGGTTTTACTGCAGGAAAAGTAGAGATCCATAGCACTGCGACGTTGGCCACACCCCTCCAGCACTGGAGTTCTAATATACTTAATAGGAAACCAAAAAGGTATAATGTCTTTGATTTATTTGTTTAATTGGGTTTTAGGACTTATGTGGAGAATAAATCATATTTTTATACGTATGTAGAATTATTGAAAATTCAAAAGATTTCACAAATTTTTAAGTAATGTGGCATATAGCAAGCCCAATTTCAAGCAAAATTAAACTGCTCTCATAGACATGGAAATGTTATCTCTCTTATTAGCATGTATCCAACAGCATGCATCCACATTAGATTTCTCTGAAAGTAAGTTAATACTGCTTCTGGACTTTGCTAATATTTTGTTAGCAGCTACAGATTCACAGATTTAGTGAATATACACACGCAACTTCTATTTGCAAGCCAACAAAGGAAACAAAAAAATATCACTGTACAGAAAGAATGTGATACAGGTAATATTACTAAGTTAAATTATTACTACAATTATTACTAATATTAATACCGTAATGGAGGAAATAATTTTAATGAGGAAATTGAAACCCTCAGGATACATTATTTTAACTTCAGAACCTTAAAATTCAAAACAGCTTCCCTAAAATAAAAAAAAGGCACAGCAAGGTGATTCATTTCTAGCTGGAGTCAAAGTGGTTAAGTTCTGGGCCAAATAATTTGAAAAATAATGAGGTAAAAGCCTGATCTCAGGGAGTTTAAAGGAACGCAGACTACCCGGTGGGGGGAAAAGGCACAGCAGTTTAATTTGCTTTTTTCTGCCACTTTTCCAAAGTTCATGTCTAGAATGAAGCTAAACAGCTTTTTTTGAGCTAGGGCAAAAGACTTCAGACTTCATGAAAACAGAACACCAGACCTGAATCTCAATTTTTTTAAAAAAAGGAATTTGATCTGACAGTAAATTTTCAGGCACACCTCTCAAAAGTAACAAGATGGATAATGTGCAATACCAATGTGTTAAAAAGGTCTTTAACCAATTAATATATGAAAAATACTGACCCACAACAGTTTCTTTTCAAGGTGTTTCTATACGAGGAATAGGTAAAGGGAGCTTATGGCTAAATTAAATTATCCCATCTAGCATTTATCATACATCACAAAGAGGTTGTTGTTTGTTTCAATACCAGCCATGTTGAAGAGGACAACATTTTACATTGACTTGGCATTTGAGAGAATTATTCATAGGTCGCTGTGCAGAAACTGTAAATGGCAGAATTCCTTTTCATACTGATCATTTCAAGCCAAAGAAAATGCAGAACTTGTATTTCAGAGTAACTTATGTGGAAGACCTTAGAGTTCTGCTTTCAGTATAAACTACTTCAGAGTATGAACTTACTTTCAGAGAAATCTAATGTGGATGCAGCTGCGAGAGCAATCATGGGCTTCCCTAAATATGCCCATGTCACACCAACACTCCGCAGTCTGCATTGGTTGCCGATCAGTTTCTGGTCACAATTCAAAGTGTTGCTTATGACCTATAAAGCCCTTCATGGCACCGGACCAGATTATCTCCGGGACCGCCTTCTGCCGCACGAATCCCAGCGACCAGTTAGGTCCCACAGAGTGGGCCTTCTCCAGGTCCCGTCAACTAAACAATGTCGTTTGGCGGGACCCAGGGGAAGAGTCTTCTCTGTGGCGGCCCCGGCCCTCTGAACCAACTCCCCCCAGAGATTAGAATAGCCCCCACCCTCCTTGCCTTTCGTAAGCTCCTTAAAGCCCACCTCTGCCGTCAGGCATGGGGGAACTGAGATATTCTTTCCCCCTAGGCTTCTACAATTTATGCATGGTATGTTTGTATGTATGATTGGTTTTATAACAAGGATTTTTAGCTGTTTTAGTATTGGATTGTCACATGCTGTTTTTACCACTGTTGTTAGCCGCCCCGAGTCCACGGAGAGGGGCAGCATACAAATCCGATAGATAGATAGATAGATAGATAGATAGATAGATAGATAGATAGATAGATAGATAGATAGATAGATAGACAGACAGACAGACAGACAGACAGACAGACAGACAGACAGACAGACAGACAGACAGACAGATTAATAGATAGATAGATAGATAGATAGATAGATAGATAGATAGATAGATAGATAGATAGATAGATAGATAGATAGATAGATAGACAGACAGACAGATAGATTAATAGATAAATAAATAAATAAATAAGACTGAAAAGTGAAGGCGAGGAAAACAAAATATCAGAAACAAAATGAAGGTACTCATTCCTAGAATTTCTCTCAACAATTTCATCAAGTACAATTTTCAATTAACAAAAGAATGAGGTGTAGCATTTTGATAAATTATTTAATACATAATTATTTAGGTCATGGGAACAACCTTCAAATATTTTGAATGCAGCTGCCTCAATCATTGCAATTTACTTGGCTGGCTGAAGCAAAAATGAACAGAATAACAGAATAACAGAGTTGGAAGGGACCTTGGAGATCTTCTAGTCTAACCCTCTGCTCAAGCAGGAAACTTTATACCATTTCAGACAAATAGTTGTCCAATCTCTTTTTAAAAACATCATGTTGTAGCACCTACAATTCCTGAAGGCAAGTGGGAGCACTGATTTTGCTTATGTCCTAATCTAGATTATAAATGTGTAAGGATTTGCTTATATAGTAAATACTTTGCCTATTAATTTGGAATAAAATTGCCATTAACTCACCGAGATTGCTCTTTTGGCATTAGATTTCATAATGCCCCAGAACAGAAATTAATCATTTTATTAAGCAGTTGCTGCTGATATACTGTTATGATGTGAATACAATCTGACAATGTTTGGATTAATGTAACACTAATCTTAGGGTAATTATATTTGTTTGTTTGTTTGTTTGTTTGTTTGTTTGTTTGTTTGTTTGTTTGATTTGTATGCCGCCCCTCTCCGGAGACTCGGGGTGGCTAACAGCAATAATAAAACAGCATAAAATAATAATCCAATAATAAAAACAATTAAAAACCCATTAATATAAAAACCAAACATACATACAGACATACCATGCATAAAATTGTAAAGGCCTAGGGGGAAAGAGTATCTCAATTCCCCCATGCCTGGCAGCAGAGGTGGGTTTTAAGTAGCTTACGAAAGGCAAGGAGGGTGGGGGCAATTCTAATCTCTGGGGGGAGTTGGTTCCAGAGGGCCGGGGCCGCCACAGAAAAGGCTCTTCCCCTGGGTCCCGCCAAGTAGCATTGTTTAGTTGACGGGATCCGGAAAAGACCCACTCTGTGGGACTTAACTGGTCGCTGGGATTCGTGCAGCAGAAGGCAGTCCCTGAGATAATCTGGTCCGGTGCCATGAAGGGCTTTATAGGTCATAACCAACACTTTGAATTGTGACCGGAAACTGTTCGGCAACCAATGCAGACTACGGAGTGTTGGTGTAACATGGGCATATTTGGGAAACCCCGTGATTGCTCTCGCAGCTGCATTCTGCATGATCTGAAGTTTCCGAACACTTTTCAAAGGTAATCATAATTTATTCAATAAGTTTCAATTGCTGGGCTTGTAGAAGGTTCTATATCAAATCAAAGAAAGCATATTATGATTAAGCACCAAAAATAATCACAATATCTACAAGGTACAGCACCTTCAGTTAGAACAACTGCTCAGACAATAAAACGTCCTTATTGTTTGGAATTGTTTGTCATTAAAATCTTTAGGATGGCTACTGATAATGTTAAGTTCCATATAGTTGGAGACAGTCATCAATCATCTCACTTAAACAAATAAAGGTGCCAAAGAAGGCAAATAAATGTCAGCAAATTGTAAAGTTTGTCATCTATAAAACGATGGGATAAATAATAATAATCTGACCTTAGAAACTGCATTTAATAGCTGGACCTTTCTGATAGTAATAAATGAAAGTTTAATCTTCTATTTATTCTCCATTGCTTTTAGTCTTCTGTACTAATTTTATCAGGATCTATCTCTCTGTTTTAAAAAGATTAATACACGAGTTCCTTTAGGAAATGGAAAAGAGAATGTCGGTTATTCAGTTGAATAAGGACTTGGCATTTTTTACTCACTAATAAAAATAGTGAGAAGCCAAGCCACACAGGGTAAAATCACAGCCTCACAGCCAACAAGACACACATTCAATTCCTGACTTCATTTTCCTGAAATAGAAAAGTACATACATTTCTCAAATTTCGTACCAAGCCTCCACATACCCCTAGAACAGCAGGAAATGCAGAGTGCCAATGCTCTGCTCAAGGCTGGGAAAGTTAGTCAGAGAAAGTGAGAAAAACTGGACTTTTTTCATAACACTATATTTCATGTTTTCAAACTAAAAATTACAAGCACTATTCCTTCCCCGTATCACTGAAGGGTCTTTGTTTAATAGTCTATCTTAAGATGATTTTACTTTGTAAAATTAAAGACACCGTGCTTTGGATCAGTGAAACTCCTTAAATTTGGCATGACTTCATGGTTGGCTCAGTTCTTTGTCACTGTGGCAGCCAGCCAACCAGCCATATACCCATTACAGTTCCTGCCTCCATCTCCATCATCTCCTCTTTTCATTGCTGAACTAGTTCATTTGTGAAAAGAATGTACGTTTATCAATCAAGAACTGATGCACTTTTTAAAAAAGAAAATTTATAAATTGTTTCAGATTGCAGACATTAGACCTTAAGAGACAATCAGTCCAGATGCTTCTATTAAGATAGAACACTGAGATGCTATTAGAGCTGATTATATAGGAATTAAACACTGCAATGGAAAAAAAATAAAACCAGAACAAATCAGGCAATAATATAGAAAGTACAGTGGCACCTCTACCTAAGAACACATCTACTTATGAACTTTTCTAGATAAGAACCAGGTGTTCAAGATTTTTTTGCCTCTTCTCAAGAACCATTTTCCACTTACAAACCCAAGCCTCCAAAACTGTAACCGGAAAAGGCAGGGAGAAGCCTCCGTGGGGCCTCTCTAGGAATCTCCTGGGAGGAAACAGGGCCAGAAAAGGCGGGGAGAAGCCTCCATGGGGCCTCTCTAGGAATCTCCTGGGAGGAAACAGGGCCTCCACCCTCTCTGTGGTATCCCCAATCGTACACATTATTTGCTTTTACATTGATTCCTATGGGAAAAATTGCTTCTTCTTACAAACTTGTCTACTTAAGAACCTGGTCATGGAACGAATTAAGTTCGTAAGTAGAGGTACCACTGTATCTCAAAATCTTCCTGCTTTATATATGCTGCAAGACACTATACTACAATGATGATTTATAGCTTCATGCAGGGTTTGGACCTTTTTTCGCAAAACCAGGTTGTGCAGAGAGTTTGGGGGGCCTGTAGAGTGATGCTGGGGAGGGCAAAAGTGAGCAAAAAAATGGGTCCATTTTCGCAAAAAAAAGGGCATGCAGAAGTTTAGAAGGCATGTACTGTAAAATGATCCTGGGGAGGCAAAAATGAGGGGGAAACTGCCCATTTTCCCCAATATATGGCCCTTTTTTTGCAAAAAACCCTGCCCATTTTTCACAAAAGCAGGGCGTGCGGAGGGTTTGGGAGGCCTGTAGAATGATCCTAGGGGCTGAAGTGCCAAAAATAAGAAAAAAAAACCAGGTCGTTTTTTCACAAAATGGGGGTTTTTTTGCAAACAATGGGGCATGCAGAAGGTTTAGGGAGCTGTATAGAGTGATCCTGAGGGCTGGGAAGGGCAAAACGGTTTTTGTTGTTGTTGTTTAACTCTTTAAAATCTTGGCGTGTCTTATGCTACCGTGTGTCGTAGTCCAAAAGTACTATAATACTGGTGTGAAATTGACAGTAAGTTTGTGCATTATGGTAGTGGTGATTTGGGGGAGCAGTTTGACGGGTTTTGAGTTGTCGATTTTAATAATGCCTGAAATCACCATGCGTGAGTTGGGCAGCTACATAAATTTATTCAATAAATAAATAAACCATATTTTTTGAACCAGAAATGAAAAACTTACAGTGTCTTAAAGAAAGCTATTACTTCATTTTAAATACATTTGTCTCCACCACAGAACAACATCGAAGTCTCACAAGTGGGGCAGAATGTAAACTGTGTGTAAATTCTTACCACTGAATCGGACTACTCATTTCCCAGCCAATTAAAAAGATTAATTGGGCAGGGGGCTACAGAAGTGATACTATCCCTGGGAAACAGAGGGGAATAATGTAGCTGCTTAGCCCTCTCTGCTGTATGGTGCAGCCTAAGTCTTCCTCTTTCAAAAATCAGTTTACATAAAAGTTAATTATCTCAGCATCTCCTTTTACAATCCCTGTTTTATTTTACTCCTCTCCCCCTAACACACCTAAAGGTTAAATAAACAGTATAAAAATATAGAAGATCAGAAATATGTTCTTTCCCCAAAACCCCTAGGAAGAGTCCAGATGGAGACAGAGTATGGTTGAATTACAGAATATAACAATGTCCAGGCCTGAATCTTCCAAGAGGGTGGGCAGAAATTCTTCAAAGGAGGAACATTTGAAAACTGGATTGCTTACAAGGCCTTGCTTGCTTCAGTCCTGGAAAAGTAGTCTCATGAGAGTTGTGAAACTCAAACGTATGGCTACTATTAAATCTTTTACTCCTTCAAAATTAAGGCAAGAATTTTAAATGTCTGCTACTTAGATTAGCCTTTAGATTACATTCCCAATTTATTGATACTAGATTTATTATTTGATTTTAATCAAAGCTGGCAATATTAATGCACAGTTTTACCAATGACTGCTTATTAGGGCAACAGCAAATTACTGAAATTACCTTCATTCCATATTTTGTTTCTCTTATTTGGGTAATATAAAAGATACCGAGCAAAATATTAACTTTTACAAATCAATATATGTACATATGTCTTAAACTATAAATGCCAGAAGCTTGTTCTTAAAAAATGCATGGTTTTTTTATTTCAAGAATTAAGAGCTTGTAAACTCTCAAAAGAAAACAAAAACATTCAATTGGCTGTTCTCCTAGTTCCAACAGAGGGTGTAAAATCTGGATTTCTTTTTACTTAAATTGGAAAGAGATGTTTTATCCCCTGTGAAATATATGCCCTAGCTATTGTCTCCAAGAAACTGGTACTGAATTGATCAAATTCTAGATATTTAAATATGGAGTTAGGGAACCAATAGTAACAACAATTAATTAAGAACTGAAAATGCTCACAGGAACTATTTTATTCAGGAATGCACAACAGTAAGATAGGTTCAAGATGTAATTTAAATCATATGCAGGTGTATGTACATTGCGTAGAGTCAAAATAAATAAAAGAAAAAGTTGGCTCAAGAAAAGAGATGAGAAAAAACAAAACATGCCATAATATTTTTGCATACCTTGTTGTAGCACCTGTTGCTTTCCATGATAAGAAATCCGGAAGATCAAAGAAATGCCCTGCTTTTTCCCAGCAAGACTCTCGCAAATTCTGACAATTTTTTTTTGGAGATAAAAAGGATAATTTTAGCTCATGTAATTTAAAAACAAATTTAAATTAAATCATATGCAGTAGCTAAGACAAACACTGGTGTTCCCTCCCTCCAAATTTAAGTTTCATCATTCTGTACAGAATGATAAAATTTTACATGGAATTATTTGAGTTTTATTCATGTTTTATCCTCCAACGAAAGGTATTAAGCAAAGCCTAAGTCTACTCAAGGATGTTTTATATACTACATTTGCAACCTCTGAACATTCATTACATTCATTCTGCAGCATGTATTACCATTTTTTCTATGTTTATATCCATGGATATATTTGTGTGTCCTTCATATATACTCTGAGAACTTTGAATCCTATTTGCAAAGGAACTGGATGTCAGAATATATTTCTCTAAATAAAAAGCAGGAAAAGAATACCAACTTAACAATGAGTGTAACTGTCTCTGGCATTCCTCAGTGGTGTCTCTAAAGAGCATCTAAGTAGCAAGATTGAGTAACCTAGAGTAGGGACAAGTAACTTTGAGATTGGGACTACTAAAACACATATTATTTTAAAGATAAAATAACACCAAGACATCTTACCATCACTAAAAACTATTGGATGTCCCAATGTTGCAAATTCCCTGCATTTGTATAGGAGAATGAGTAGTAGAACCAGGGGCAGAGTCAAAAGAGGAATGAGCTTCTATATAGCTACAGGTACACCAGGTCTAACCTCTCTTGAATTCAATTGATCTTTATCTAATGCCAGGATAGTGCTAACATTTAGTTGAGTAGATTCTTATGGGTAGTAAGTAGTAACAAATCAGTTTAATTGGAACTTCACAATGAAACCTCACTCTATTATTCTGTTGCTCCTGTTACTATTCTACTCAACTCAAGAAAGCTTTTCAACAGAATTCAAGAGGGAATTGGATTTGGTCCATTTGTGGCTACATAGAGACTCTAGGCTGATTCCTCTTTTGACTCCACCCCCGGGTTCTGCTATTCATTGTATAATTTGTTTCAGAAAGAATATTTTCACAGAGAGAACTTGATGGTTGAGTTATCTATTTAGCCTCACACATAATAATACAGTATTTGCTCTATGACATTTTCCATATCTTGTGCTTTGAATAAAAGTTTCATGTTGCTGAATTTAATACTTTATTTCATGTAACATCATGGCACTACTACTATAATTGCATGCATATTTAGAGCCAGTTTAGTGTAGTAGTTAAGGCGCCAGGCTAGAAACCACAAGACCACGAATTCTAATCCCACTTTAGCGATGAAAGTCAGCTGGCTGAGTTTGGACCACTCATTTTCTCTCAACCTACCCCACCTCACAGGTTGTTATTGTTATGGAGAAAGAGGAGGAGGTAGCATTAGATACGCTCAGCAACTTGAGTTGTTTATAAAAATAATAAAGATGGGATATAAAATAAATAAAAATAAATAAATTAAAAAAATTAAAAAAAAATTAAAAATAAAAATAAAAATTAAAAAATAAATGTAGTTATCATTATCTAACTATAATTCTTTAGTTCCAATAGTTAAACAAATCAATAGAAAAAGGAACAAAAACAGGCATATTCTGGATAGGAATGAAGTAAGAATTTCCAGGCAAGAGTACTGAAAATCCTGTAAAAAGTTTATTCTTGTTCCCTTTTATGGAAGCCAGGACTAAGATGACCAGTGAGTGGTTTAGTGTCAATGGGGTCAAATGTCTGATGTAAAAGGAAAAATAAGTGGGCACTACTGCATCTTTCCGAAAGCCACAATAAAAAGGTTTGAAAATGAGCCCCTTGAAACACATCCAAATGATTCATTTTAGTCACCAAAATGATTTGTCATGACTGGTTAGATCAGAAAAACTCATCTGTTTTTGCTATATTTTTCCACACTAATAGTAAGTTTTACATATACCAACCTGATCACACAAGTCATTCTATTATCACACAATGAACAAGTGTACTGAAAATACCCTAATGCAGTTTTCATTAGAGCAAGTCATTTTCAATAGCTACAGATTAATTTATTATTCACTGGACACCAAGTAGAGTTGGCCTCCTTTTCCCAAATATATATCTTCCTTCTTGGAAATCACCACTTAAACTTTTTTTAATGGTTATTTTGAAAGCACTAGACAATTCCAAGTAGTTAATCAGCTGCAAATGTGATCATAATGACTTACTCTCCTGTTCTACCTACTCAGCAGATTTATTTATTTATTCGGTTTTTTTATGCCACCCTTCTCCTTAGACTCAGGGCGGCTTACAACATGTTAGTAATAGCACTTTTTAACAGAGCTAGCAAATTGCCTCCACAATCCGGGTCCTCATTTTACCAGATAATACTTTGACCAACTTTTTACAAGAAAGTGACAAGCCAAATAACTAACATGTTTTCCAAGAAATACAGCTGAGATCACAGAACACAAGCACCACAATTTTAACAGTAGATACTGAGACAAACTTAATATGCTTACAGCTAGCATTTCATTATCTATGTTAAAAATATCACTTTCGGTGATCTTTTTAAACAATGTTGACTTTAAGAACTAAACCTTTTTTTTAAGAAATGAAACTGATCATTCTGCTTTTTTTGAATATTTAAGACACATGATAGGTTTTAGACAGTTGAAAATTTAAATCTGTTCCTTTCATTCCCATAAACTTCCTGTATAATTATTCATATTCTCCCTTCACTAGTGATTTGAGGAGGCTCACAACTTCTTCAAATGAATTAAACTCTGCAATACTGAAGTGGTCAATGTACAAAAAGATGCTATTCTCATAAAAACGTAAGTCAACATCAACCTATAATAAAATCAATGTTAAAAATTAAATTTCAATGGAGAGATAAATTCCAAATTACTTAACACTTCATACTTTGTGATAAAAAAAATTGTTTTAGCTGCCTTACTTCTCCAAGTGAAGTAAGACGAAAATGGTTCGTGAGAAGAGGCAAAAAAATCCTGAACACCCAGTTCGTATCTCAAAAAGTTCGTATGAAGAGGCATTCATAAGACGAGGTACCACTGTATTTCATTCATTCAGATCTAGGATGTGTTATTTGAATGTTCCCTTTATTTTTTTGAGCAGTGTACAAAAACATCTAGAAATCTAAATCTAAAAAACATCCTAAAACCCCAATTTCTTAAAACCACGTTCCCCCAAGTATACATATAAATTCATTCATGGGCCAGGGCTAGTTGTTGAACTTAGTGGTCCCCAACCTGTCAGCAGAGATGGGTCTTTAAAGCTTTGCGGAAGGCAAGGAGGATGGGGCGGTATGAATCCCTGGAAGGAGTTGATTCCATAGGGCTGGGGCAACCACAGAGAAGCATTCCTCCCGCATTAGCTTTCTATCGTCCCAATACCACATAGTAATCCAAACATTATTTTGGAAAAATAATGTAGTCCTGGATCTCCCATCAAAAGCATGCTGAATTTGTAGCAAATTCAAGCAACTATACCGCTGGTATGACTTCATTCAGATTATAGTGGTTGCTTTTTCAAGGAACTTTATTTCTATTCCCCACTCTCTCTCTCTCTCAAAAAAAACCCTGATTCATCAACATGGGGATAGGATCAGAACAACTAAATGAATATTCCTTAATTGGCAGCAGTTGGCATGTAGAATTACAGCTGAGGGAAGATTTGATGATTATATAATTCCGCTCAACACAAATCAAATCACATTCTTAACAGAGAATGTGGTGAAAGTGGGAGTTAAGGAGAGTAATTGGAAGTGGGCACAACAGCGTTATTCTAAAAATATTTGCTAGGCACAAGGTCTGCAAAATAAAGCCAGATTGGAAAGAAGGAGAAAAAAATAACATCAACCTGTTTATTTGGCACGTATAAAAATAAATTTAAAACTATTATCAACCTCCTCCCAGAGCATAAATAGGGAAAAAGAAAACTGAAAGACTTCAAACATTGGTTTACCATACCTGGCTATTCAGATATGAATAGTGAATATATCACAAATATTTCTGTTGTATCACCAAGAAAGAAAAATCACATGTACTGAACAGTTTGAGGTCAGATCAAATCATTTAGTTACCCAAAATAGAGCAGCACATAATGCTCTTCTCTCAAATCCAAAGCTAGTAGTTATTTTGGTATTTGAAGCAAAAAAACCTCCAACAATCACAAGTACTTCTTCCCTTCTGTGATTAAAAATACCATAACACTTATAATAAATTAAATAATAATTTGCAGTTCCTTTTATAGTACGGTACTTAAGATAAGCTGCCAATTGCTTCTGTCTACTTAATAAAAAAGGAAAAGGGAAGTATAAAAAAGCCACATGTAAAAGGAAAAAGATAGCAGAAATATTACCAGGCATTTCAAAGAAGATGAAGAAAGCAGCAATGTGAGATGAAAAAGAATTATTGCATGTAATTGCCATTTGATTATTAATTGTCAAGCTATTATACTCTGACCTTTTACCCTGTGAAAAATCATGGGAAGGAAGATCTCTTTCCTTTCATGCAATAAATGAAGTGCGAATGAAGCTTTTAAAATCAATTTAGGAACATATCTAGTCTAATTAGTAATTCAATCTCTCTAAACTATCAGAAATATTCAGTCCAGACTGAAAGTGCCTAATAATTATCCAGGATATTACAGGCTAAATTGCACCACCCTTATAGAAAGAAAATGTAACAAATACTTTTTGGCATAAGTTCAACAGCCAAAGATTAAACACAATAACAAGCAATAAATACAACTGAAATTCAAGAATTCAAAGGCATACAGAGAGAACGATGCAAAAAATTTACCAATAACATCGCTTAGGATAGTCTTCAATATGATTTTTCTAACAAAAAGCCTACTGAACATTTCTTGTTTTGCATAAAAGTCAGAGCAGAAGCCCTGGTTTACAATTGGGTTCATCCAAATTCTAAAACAGGAAGGATGGTAGGAACAATAGACAATCAATACTTCCAGACTGTAATTTTATATGGTCCGAGAAACTGAAGAGAACAATATTGCTTAATTCTTAGTGTGAGGAAACAGAATCTATTTATCCAATAATTTACATGAAGGAACAAGTGATTTGGAGTTGTTGGTCTTATCTTATTTCTGCATGTTAATTTAAGGCATATACTGCACATTCTCTGTATTAAAAAGAATGTGAGAGCACACCATATACAGTGGTACCTATACTTACGAACTTATTTCGTTCCGTGACCAGGTTTTTAAGTAGAAAAGTTTGCAAGAAGAAGCAATTTTTCCCATAGGAATCATTGTAAAAGCAAATAATGTGTGCGATTGGGGAAACCACAGGGAAAGTGGAGGCCCTGTTTCCTCCCAGGAAATTCCTAAAGAGGCCCCAAATATGATCAGATGTTGGAACTTCAGAATTAAGTTGTAAGTAACTTTGGGGGAGAAGTCCGTCATAACTTTGAACAATTGCTAAGCAACAAATTGTAAGTCAAGGACTACCTGTAGTGAAGGATGGGGAACATCTCACCATTTAAAATAATGTTGTAGTCAGTGATATCTACTCTTTATTATTTATTATCTGGCACTTGAATATGTTCGGGAAAGGAGGATGTCATTTAAAAAACTATACATCAATATCAATGCAAGTAATTCTATAATTGTGTTTTAAAAATACATTATTATTTGAATTGATGAATGAGCCAGGAAAACAACACAAATATGATTTGAAGAAACCCTTCAATTAGGCCTTCTAGCCTCGGGAAAATATTTTTATTTAAATTCCAACTGAAGATATGTCTAGTCTACCACCTTTCCATAAATATTTGAAAATGTATTGACAGTTTGAAAATACTGAAAGTTCTTTGTATTTTAAAAAGCTACTTATTTGCTAAGCAGACACTATTTTAAAAATAATTATCTGCACTTTAAAGATTCCATGTCTCTTAAATACTTTATGTATACTTCAAAGCATACTTCAAACCATTTTTCTTTTCTTTGCCTTTCTCAATTAGAAATGTACATCTTTAAAATTGAAGCATTCTGGATTGCCTCTTATAATAAGATGCTGACAATGAGATCAAAAGTACCTCTCGGCACCTTTCTCAACATGTTTTCCACAGAAGTCTAAGGGGAGGACCAGGTTAGAAACAATGATCGGCTATGTCAGCTGGATCAGTTTCCGGTCACAATTCAAAGTGTTGGTTATGACCTATAAAGCCCTTCATGGCACTGGACCAGATTATCTCAGGGACCGCCTTCTGATGCACGAATCCCAGCGACCAGTTAGGTCCCACAGAGTGGGCCTTCTCCGGGTCCCGTCAACTAAACAATGCCGCTTGGCGGGACCCAGGGGAAGAGCCTTCTCTGTGGCGGCCCCGGCCCTCTGGAACCAACTCCCCCCAGAAATTAGAATTGCCCCCACCCTTCTTGCCTTTCGTAAGCTACTTAAAACCCACCTCTGCCGCCAGGCATGGGGGAATTGAGATACTCTTTCCCCCTAGGCCTTTACAATTTTATGCATGGATGTTTGTATGTATGTTTGGTTTTTATATTAATGGGTTTTTAATTGTTTTTAGTATTGGATTATTATTGTACACTGTCTTATTATTGCTGTTAGCCGCCCCGAGTCTCCAGAGAGGGGCGGCATACAAATCCAATAAATAAATAAATATTGGCTGGATCATTAGTATGAAGCAGATTGAGAACAGTTAATATACATGTTAGAAGATTCAAGCTTTCTTGACCAAACGGGCAAAGCGTATTGAATTCTTGAACTCACTTCTTTCATCCATAACAATTTAGGTGGCTGCATTTCAACTGACATCACACCACCAACAAAGGACAGCACATTATGCTGTGTCTCATTGATGCGGGCTACTTGATTAGCTGCACGATGGTCCATCCACATAATGATGTTTCTTTTGTGTTCTCCTTATAAAACAAAATCCAAATCAGTCATTGTTTCCATTAAAATATTTAGTACACATACTATCATATAGTATCTCCAGATACTATCCATAGCAAAGATATGAGAAAATATTATTTTACTGAAAGAGTAGTAGATCCTTGGAACAAACTTCCAGCAGACGTGGTTGTTAAATCCACAGTCACTGAATTTAAACATGCCTGAGATAAACATATATCCATTGTAAGATAAAATACAGGAAATAGTATAAGGGCAGACTAGATGGACCATGAGGTCTTTTTCTGCAGTCAGTCTTCTATGTTTCTATGTTTCTATATCATTCTGCTAAACAAATAATTCCCTCACCACTGTGAAACTATTCACTACGGCTGCATTACTATTACTATTAGTCTTCTCATCGTTCCTATCACCCATCTCCTCTGACTTATGACTGTATGACTGTAACTTGTTTCTTGTATCCTTATGTTTTATATGAATATTGATTGTTTCCTGATTGTTTATTTGTACCCTATGACAATCATTAAGTGTTATAACTCATAATTCTTGAGAAATGTATCTTTTCTTTTTTGTACACTGACACATATGTACCAACATCAAATTCCTTGTGTCTCCAATCACGCTGAAGACTTCTAGTCTACATATGCTTTTTTCATTAGAAATAGGCATCATACCTATAATTACAATATGTTTAAACAGATCACAAAAATAGTCACATGTGACTGCTCTAACTGGGCACACCTACAATTGAGAAAATTCAATATTGACAGGTGATCCACCCCTTTTTCTGATTATACAAAAGAAATGTAGAGATTCTGCCTTCCTTCTGACTGCATCAGCAATTATAAAAGCTATAATTAAACAGAAAATAGGTGTAAAACAGCATCTAAACCAGTGGTTCTCAACCTTTCTAATACAGTTAATACAGTTCCCCATCTTGTGGTGACCCCCAACCATAAGTCTAGTGCCAACTCTCCCAACAGAGCTTTAAGCTGATTGGTAGGAAGGTCAGAGGGACGCCCCCTCTGTAAACGCCTTATTGGTTGGATTGTAAAATATGCTCCAAGGTGCAAGAATAGATGCTTTAGTTCCTAACACCATAGGAAATTTGTCTTTTCCCATGGTCTTAGACAACCCCTCTGAGTTCGACCCCCAAAGGTGTTCCGACCCCCAAATTGAGAACCACTGATCTAAACAACACAGTCATGTTCTAGTACTTCTTCTCATTAGTTACTGTTTGTCCATTGGCAACCTTTAGCATATCACTTCAAAGTTGGAATCTCCATCTGAGTTCAAAAATATTTTGGAAGACATTCCTTGGTTTTGATTTGGTTTGTTTGTTTGTTTGTGGTTTGGGGAGGGCTTTCTCCATCTTGATGTCTTTACAGATGTCATTGTGACAGCTTTCTAAAATTCTTTGTTAAGATCTTTCCTGAGATTTCTGTATTTCTTGACTTCAGGTTCTCTTCTCCTCCTAATAATTTTCATGGCTTGTTCTAACATCTAACTTAATTTATTTGGGGGGTTTTAAAAATCAGGCATTTCCCCCCCCCACATTCCTCATTAACAATTTTTTAAAGTTCATTCCACAGTTCCACACTTTGGGGCTTTAAAGTGACTCTTTTTGCTTTCCTTAAAAATTGTTCTGTTTCAGTGTTGTTAATTACTATTGTACACTGTTTTATTGTCGCTGTTAGCTGCCCCGAGTCTCTGGAGAGGGGCGGCATACAAATTCAATCAATCAATCAATCAATCAATCAATTAATAATGCATATACTAACACAGTATTCAAAGCTCCCAGGTCAGAACCAGAGATGGGCGTCACATAATATAACAAACAGTTTGCCCAGAACTGAAAATATCAGCATGTGTGCATGCGCACAGCTTCACACACACAACGATTATACAAGAGGGTATAGCACCAGGGCAGCTGGGCAGAACTACTGATTCACCCAAATCAGTCTGAACCGGCAGCAACCCAGATCTGGTCAGAATCAGACTTTGAATCATGGCTTATCACAAAAATAGTGAAATGATGAAAAAGACTATTTCCTTTGCCTTCTTACTGCAGCCCTTTGACTTAGCCCTCGTTCTATAAAGAAATCTTTACCTCTTTCTGACTGAGCCAAATTCCCTCTTTGTGTTCCCTCTGTGTTTCACCTTCTAGTTCAGTTAACTTTTTACTTTAGATAAAACTTGATAGCAAATCTCCTTCCATAAAAGTATGTGAAAATCCTATACACTTAAATACAAACATTTTAATCATATTTCTCTGAAAACTGTATAAATCACAATTTATAATTGAATTTATCTGGGCTATATTATTATTGCCCTGATTTTATTATTTTATTATTGCAAATCTTAGTCATTATTTGAAGGTTTTACCTTCAGAGTTGACTGCCAAAGGCTGAAAGTGGCTATCCAGAACAACAAGGGAGCAAGTAGCATCAAAGCCAAGCCCTCGAATCTGGGACATATTTATTCCTTGAGTAATTTTCTGTGGGGAAAAAAAAATACACAGCTCACTTTTCTATTCCCTGAGGCATATACAGCTAACAGTTTATAAAGCTGAAGTTCAAATTAAATTCCTTTAAATCTGAACATAGACTTCATTGTACATGGATAGTATAAATGCCGAGACTATATGATTATCTAAATAATAATATCAGTTTGGACTGTTGGTTACTTCACCCATTGATGACTAATTCATTCTTCTTAAAATCCATAGAAATTCAGAATCCATGACCACAAAATAAATATATATTTCCCTTACATTTAACTTACTGATTATATATTATCATGGAGATACAGGGGCTTGTATTTGTTGGTATAATGATCAATAATGGGAACAAAACTATTAAAAATGTTATGTACTGTACATCTTTCAGTATAACAGGTTGGTTATTTTACCCATCAAAAATCCACTTCCAGAAAAAATAAATTGAAGGAAAAACTTCAGCAATGTTCTCTTACTAAAAGCCTCATTGTTTTGATGAGCTCTCATCTCAAAGTATTCTCATGATGTTTCTCCCAATTGTTTCACTGTGAGATCTGAGCAGGGATCTGTTAATATAAATTATTTCATGGATATAGTATGCATTTACCTGGAAACATTTCATTGATCAACAAAGAACAACAACAAACTTAGAACCCAATGTAAAAAAGATGCATTTAATCTGAGTGACAATATTCAAAATCTCAGATATTTTTCTGATGCAGAGAGCCCCAAAGTGGTCCTTATGGGAAATTTTCAGAAGCCCTTACAGAAACAAACTTGGCAAACTATTTCTTCAGGTTTGGATAACATCAGAAGAGACTTACAACGTCTTTCCCTGAATCATTAGGATATAAGGAGGAATGGAAAAACACAATGAGACTTGCATGATTGATACCAGCCCTTTAAGGCTCTCCAGATGAGCAAACAACTCTACAAGAAAACTAATCTTTCAAGAATGATGGTCCATCAGTGTCCTTCTTTGGCTGCACTTAAAATGCACCCAACTACATTTTAAAAGGTTCCAGTTCTCTGAAAGCTGTAATATTAGGCACAAAGAAATGAAGGCGAACGGAAGAAGGAAATTGACAACTGGCTCACTGTGAGGATCGAGAAGCCATTTCCCCACAAATAAAACAAACAAAAAACAAATATTAGTGGCAGTGAAAATTTTCATTTCAATAACGTCAGTTAGAATCACTCTTACCTTTTATACACTTTATAAATCAGATTACCAGAATGTAATAGCAATATATTTAATCTACAAGTTAAATAAGAAAAGAGGGAGAATAGAGAGTAACTCTATTCTCTACTCTTATTTCATTATTCACATAACAATTGTTCTGGCCTCAACCCTCTTAGGACACTCGCTCAATAGCATGGCTCATGAATGTTTAAAAAGAGTGATCAATAACAAGAGAACAATGAACTGTCCATCCATAAATTGCCAAGTATCACATGCATATTTAAAAAGCCAACTTCAGAACTTTGGCTGGTTTGGTCCATCTTTTGTCCCCAATGTCCATCTTTTGTCCCCAATGTCCATTACCACTTTAGTCTATAGTACCCATATTAAAAAAAAGGAGCCAGAACAGAATAATCACCTTTTAGTTTGCATTCATTATTTAATTTTAGGTTACTTTTCCATTACACTGTATATATACAGTAGAAACATATGAATGCTTCTTAATCATCTTGAGGAAAATTTATGCATGCTTTTATCTGATGATGCCCTCAGAGATACAGAATCACTTAAAAATTTAAATAAGAATTTTGTATTTTTTCTGCCTTATTGGATGAAAAAAATACAATTTCAAGATATAGATTTTGCAATAAAAACTCAACACATTTCAAAACTGGTATGAGTTAGAAAAAGATTAAAGCTCTCCATGCGCCCCGCCCTGCAAATTCATTAATGAATAAATTGCTCAATAAATGAAGGATATCCAATCCAATAGCATCTATGCTGTTTTTAATAGAAATTTGTTGTGTATATTGGAAGGGAATTAAAACCCTGCCAGCAACATAGGGAGAAAAAGATTGCAGCTATAACTGATGAAAAACACATTTTGTCAGTAGTTTCTGTCAGTCTTTAAAACATGGCTATCATACAGACAAACATAAACAAAAAAGTCAAAATTTTGTGAACTTAACAGTGAAGAGATGTCACATTGCAATCATTTTCAAAGACAGCCAACTTCTTTCAGATAATTAGATATGATTCCTCAAACATGTACAAACAAGTCACTCATTCACACTATGTCCCTACCTTTGTGACTATACAACAAGCTGCCCAGATGTTATCAGAGGATTGTTCATAATAGTCAGGTTGTGGTGCCCAAATTTGAATTGGATGGTCTGCATAAGCCACTACTGTGCCAGACTGGTCCACTAAAGCCGCACGGACACTTGATGTGCCAACATCAATTCCAACGTAGTAATTTACTGGTCCCAGGTTTTCACTTTGCATTTTGAGCAGGCTTCTGGAAAACAGGGAAACAAAAATTGGATTTGTAAAAGACACCTGGTCTAGACAGTTTCACATTGGAGAATACTTGCAATGCTTTGCAGCAAATTCTTGACATAAATTAACAATATGAAATTGATAAAAATGTTGGTGATTTATTTAAAAATTTTCTGTACCATCCAGTCCAAAGATTTTGGATAGTGTATATTGTAATATTATAACTCAATATAAAAGCAACATGTTAAACATCTCAATTAATAAAATTTAAAACTATTTAGAGTAAAATAAACAATCCCCCCCCCCCCGAACAACAACAAAAAAGCTTGGACACCAAAATGTTGCAGTTCTGTAACCATATCTGGATTATGTGTGAACCTGGATACAAAGGACCCAACTCCAACTCAATTCTATCAAGACCAAATGGTTATGTTTATTAGGGATCCTTAGACCTGGCAATTGCCCATCTTTAACATCTTCAACATTGATATACAATCTGAGTCTTCTTGAATTCTCAGCTCCTGCTTGAAGAGTAGATGGCACTATGGTCAAGGAGGACCTCACATTGTTTCTTCTCTAAAGTGTCTTAAAGATCCAGTTCAAGTCTATTAAAATACTTCCAGCTTGATTTGGGGTTGTGATGTAAATATGAGTATAATCAGCATACTGTACTTGTAATATCCAAATCCAAATCACACCAAATCCAAGGATGATCTCTCCCATTAGTTTAGTACAGATGTTAAATAATATTTGGACCAAGCTCTGTGAATACTAGAATAACCTTTGAATTTATTGATTGATTGATTGATTGATTGATTGATTGATTGATTTGATTTGATTTGTATGTCGCCCCTCTCTAAAGACTCGGAGCAGCTCACAACAATAAAGCAAAGTACAAATTTTATCTCAATATTGATACTACTACTACAATACTACTACTACTGACTAGAACTTACCCACTCTGTGAGGAACTAAATCAATGAGGAAGGTATATATAAACCAGATTTTGAACAATACTTAAGTGTCTAATACAGTGTTTTTCAACCGGTGTGCCGCAGCACACTAGTGTGCCGCGAGACACGGTCAGGTGTGCTGCGAGGCGGCTCCTGCAAGTGGGAGCTCCAGGGCTGAGGCTTCAGCCCTGGAGCTCCCACTTGCAGAAGCCGCCCCCCGGCTATTGCCCGCCACCGCCGCTATTGGCACCCTCCCGCGGGAGGCTGGCAAAGGTTGCTTTGAAAGTCGGCCCCCTCGCGCCCATGGCTTCTCGTCACTAATAGCGGCGGCGGGCAATAGCCGGGGGAGGGGCGGCTTCTGCAAGTGGGAGCTCCAGGGCTGAGGCTCCCACTTGTGACTGTCCCCGCCCACCCGATCAGTCCTTCTCTCCGGCTTTCTTGGGGAGCGGCTCCTCCCACAGCGGTGGCTGCAGCGGCGCTGGCGATCTGGCGGCTAGCCGCTTCGAGCGCGTTGGGAACGCCCACCCCTCTCACAGTCCCGTCCCAGGCTGTCAGTAAAGGGGCTGCTTCCCATCCCCCCTGCCAGCTTGCTCAGAACATTCAAACTAAGGAAAACCTTCGCTAGCCTCCACAGAGAAGAAAGGAAGAGAGAGAACGAGAGAGAGCAACAGAGAGAGAGAGAAAGAAAGAAAGAGAGAGAGAACAAGAGAGAGAGAGAGAACAAGAGAGAAAGAAAATAAGAAAGAACGAGAGAGCAACAGAGAGAGAAAGAACAAGAGAGAGAAAGCATGAGAGAAAGAAAATAAGAGAGAGAACAAGAGAGAGAGCAACAGAGAGAGAGAAAGAACAAGAGAGAGAAAGCAAGAGAGACAGAAAGGGAGAGGAAAGGAGAGAGAGAGAAATGAGAACAAAAAGGGGAGAAAAAAGGAGAAACGAGAAAATGATTGAGGCAGAGAATGAGAGGAAACAAAAGAGAGAGAGGGGGGTGATTCTTGAAGCATATGGTAAAAAGCACCCAAATAATAAGAAACCCCCCCCCAGCCCACACCTCTTTTTGAAAAGAATAAAAGAGGAAAAAAACCCAGCCCTCAACTGGTTTTGGAAATGGTTCAAGTGTGTATACACACACATACACAACGGGGGGAGAGAGACAGGGATGGAAAAAGAGGAGAAGTGAGAGGGAGAAGGAATGAGGGGAAAAGGGAGGAAGAGAGAGAAATGAGAAACATGAGAGAGAAAAGGGGGAAAGACAGGAGAAGTACCCAGAAATGAGACAGTGGTATAAATTTGAGGAGGGATGATTGATGATTGACTGTATTTATAAGGGGATGTTACATGGGATTGTATATATGAGGGGGTTATGTATGTATGTATGTATGTATGTATGTATGTATGTATGTATGTATGTATGTATTTATTTATTTACTTGTTTGTTTGTTTGTTTGTTTGTTTGTTTGTTTGTTTATTAGATTTGTGTCATTTTGGTTGGTGGTGTGCCCCAGGATTTTGTAAATGTAAAAAATGTGCCGCGGCTCAAAAAAGGTTGAAAATCACTGGTCTAATAAGACCAAGAGGGATACACTCCCCACATACAAGTCTTGATGAAGGTAATTCCCTAGAGCAATCAATGTCTTTTTTATTCTACACCAGGACCTGAATCTCAAATTAAAATAATTAATTACAAAGAATTTACTTCTTCTGTTGTTCTTGGTTGCCATCACTTTCTCAACAATCTTCACCACAAAAAAAAAGTTGGGAGAGTTAATACAATTAAATTGAGAGATGGTCTCTACCACAGAGAGTCCACTGTCTTTTTCCAACCAATAACCTTCTCCCAGAGATGTTCATCGATTTCCAAATCCCACTACTAGTGCATCCCATTGGCTGCTTGAAGAAACTAGATAGGAGCTACACAGATGGCAATGCACTTATTACAGCCAACATCCTCCATTTCACAAGGTCAAAATAATTCCAGACAACATTACTGTACTATCATTGTCCTATTCAATTTTGCCCAATCAGTGTCAATTTCACATATCAAATATACTACACATAACCCGAGACTTATTATGAACAACTTTATTACTATTTGGAAAAGAAATAAGGGGCACACTCACACGTTGCCTAGGTCTCGGACATGTGAATCTTGGCCACAGTATGACCATTCTTCAATAACAAAGATAATTCTTCTGTAGTACGTTGACATGTTTGTAAATGTGATCACAACACATTTTAAACACCCCTCAAATTATTGTACCACTAGAAACCTATTTGAGCCTGTTCACCAAGCAGATCATTATCAATTTCACAAACAACTGTTAGCAAGTGGATATGTTGCAATATAGTTATAATACGGACAAATGTAAACAGTAAATATTTACCACCTTTTCGCTACTAATTATTAGTTATAGTCAAAACATTGTTGGTATAAAAAGCAATAATCCTACAATTATGAAACATGGCACTTTGTGTTTTAGCTACTTTTTAATAAAAGCTTGTGACTATGAAAATGAAAATAAAATTACAGAATTTTTGCTAACTCTTCCAGAAATTATTTTTAAAAAGCTCAAAATTAAGTCAAACCTTAGCAGTATTAGAATTTCTCAGCTCAGTATTGCATTTTTTAAAAATTCTGCTCTTCGGAGAGGAGCGGCATACAAATCCAAGTAATAAATAAATAAATAAAACAGTTTTTAAGCTTTCTTTACAAATCCTAGAAGTAGAAAGCTTTACAAATAACTCTTAGCGATCAAAGAGTCATAGTGCATAATAAATATTCATACAGTCCAGCAACAGTAATCTGCAGAGATATTACTCAACCTGTATATATAGCAAAGCACATACTTCCTGCTTTCTCCTTGAATAAATTTTCCAGTTTTCTGGCACTAAACCATGATGACAGAAGCAGAAAGTAAATATTCTTTGGAAGTCTGTTTTGGGTTTTGTTTTGTTTTAAAATCCAGAGCATTGTTTAAGTGAAGAGAAGCAAACACAGGGCTGACTAAACTAGGCAGGAAACAAAAAAAACACAAAGTTTTAAAAATGTTTGCTGAATTGAACATAAAATCAATCAATAATAAAGGGTCTTTCATATTCTCCAATGACTATTAAGATATACCATATTTTTTCAGAGTATACACACCCCACCCCCCCGTAGAGAGTGGAAATTTATATGCGCAGAAGCAAAAATTCACCAAAATCTCACCCACATGTTTGAAAGAAGCAAAAATGTCTGTGAACACATGCTTGCATGCCAGAGCCACGGAGCTGTGCACAATTAGGCATTCCGGCAGCTCACCACTGGTACAAATGTTCAACCACCACTGTATCCAATTAATAGGAACACATTAATTGGATGCAGTCCACATTTTGTTATCTTCTCTATAAATGTAAGAAACATTTTAATGAAATTTAGGTACATTATGTCCATTACATTATCGCAGCCAATTAAACTGTCTGCTCTTTCAAAAAAAAAAAATAATTTAAGTTTGCTTCTGGCAATGCAATGATGTCTCCTGTCATGTAGCATCTTCCTTTCTAAATTCAAGTAGTCCTTGTCTTCCAACAGTTCATTTAGTGACCATCTGAAGTTATATCATTGAAAAAAGTGACTTATGACCATTTTTCACACTTAAGACCATTATAGCATCCCCATGATTTACATTCAGATGTTTGACAACTGACTCACATTTATGACAGTTGCAGTGTCTCGGAATCATATAAATGCCTTTTGTGACTTTCTGACAAGCAAAGTCAGATTCACTAAACTACCATTAACAGCTGCAGTTAATTGACTTAACGAATGTGGCAAAAAAAATCATAAAAGACAAAACCCACTTAACAAATTTCTCAGTTACCAACATAAATTTTGGGCTCAATTGTGGTTGTACTTGTAGCAATAGTGGATTCTAAAACCCTTTAGTACTGGTTCGCCGCATGCACAGAAGCGTCCCAGGTGGGTAGGTGGGCAGAGCCTCCTACCACTGGCACTACCGGGCCAAACTGGGGGCAGCCCACCACTGCCTTGTAGTCACAAATCCGTTGCCTAATAAATCAAATCATAGTTTTTGTAATGGTGTATTCACAGCTGAGCAGTATCCAGGAAGTTTGCAGATACCTCCACATTCCTCAATTGTCTAGAAAACACACAGCCAGCCCACTGGTTCAACATTGGGACACTGGAAAGAAACTGATGTCCTAATGAACACATAAAGTAAACTGGCTTCTTAAAAAGAAAGCAATCTACCGGTAGTCGTAGACATCTTATATAATAAAATTTATTTCCCTTGTAATAAATCCTATTAACAATGATTCAGAAATGAATGATGCTTTTGGTAAATTTACTGCCAAAAGCCTAACACTCATATCAACAACTCTATTTGGATCGGGACTCACTGCTCACAGTCACTCATGCCCTCATCACCTCGAGGATTGACTACTGTAATGCTCTCTACATGGGGCTACCTTTGAAAAGTGTTCGGAAACTTCAGATCATGCAGAATGCAGCTGCGAGAGCAGTCATGGGCCTTCCTAAATATGCCCATGTCACACCAACACTCCGCAGTCTGCATTGGTTGCCGATCGGTTTCCGGTCACAATTCAAAGTGTTGGTTATGACCTATAAAGCCCTTCATGGCATCGGACCAGAATATCTCCGGGACCGTCTTCTGCCGCACGAATCCCAGCGACCAGTTAGGTCCCACAGAGTTGGCCTTCTCCAGGTCCTGTCGACTAAACAATGCTGTTTGGCGGGACCCAGGGTAAAAGCCTTCTCTGCGGCGGCCCCTACTCTCTGGAACTGACTCCCCCCAGATATCAGAGTTGCCCCACCCTCCTTGCCTTTCGTAAGCTCCTTAAAACCCACCTCTGTCATCAGGCATGGGGGAATTGAGATATTCCCTTCCCCCTAGGCTTATAAAATTTATGCATGGTATGTCTGTATGTATGATTGGTTTCTTAAATTGGGGTTTTTTACATTACTTTTAATATTAGATTTGTTCATATTGTCTTTTTACTGTTGTTAGCTGCCCCGAGTCTGCGGAGAGGGGCGGCATACAAATCTAATTAATAAATAAAATAAAAAATAAATTATAAGAAAGGTTATGTTTTATCATATTATTGACTGAAGCCATGGCAATGGCTTGATTAAAACCCTGTGGGAAGACCACTGACTACTGAACAAGTAATCAATGCTACAGTTCAACACTTAACTGCAGCAATGAATTATTGGTGTACATTACAGATCAATAATTGGTTAATGTCAGCAACTGGGTCAAGGTTTGAAACTAGCTATGGCGATTCTTTCCCATCCAACCATGTTTCCTGTTACCAGAGATTGTTACCAGACAAATATGAAGGATTCTCAAATAAATTTGTTATTTTTATCCTTTAGTGTTTAGGCTATACATTTAATTGAGGACAACTGAAATTTCCACGCATTCCACATGTGAGATTTATCCTTGGGCTCTTGATTTATAAGCTGTCAAATGGACAATTACTCTGGTAGACAGTAATAATCATGTGATGGGTAGCTATGCCAATTATATGCAGATACTCAAAAGATGCTTTTAAAATTATGCCAGAAAGCTAGAGCTAATCAAGAAATTAGCAAATTGTAGTCAAGGTGAAAGTGCTAGGCAGTCACATATAGCAATCTATATGAAAGGTAAAAACTGAAATTAATTAGCTTTAATTATTCAATTTAAAGACTGAATAACTGAATTGCAAGAGGAGCAAGTTTATCAGGCATGCCAGATATTGTAGAGGATTTGCTCTTCTAAATTGTATCATAGATGGTAAACTCAAAGTACACTGAGGGGAATGAAGGGGGTGGGGGGAATATCCTTCTTACAACCACTCCTTTGCTCCTGGACTTTTTATTCTTCTGGAAATCAGTCTATGCAAATTGACTCTACTTTTCAGCTACAGAAGCAAATTAGAAATTGAGATTTGTCCTCCTAGCGCTTGCTACTATCCCCTCTTCGATGATCAGGAAGTGCACGCCTTTGCTTCTACTTTCCAGCTGACATAACCCCAAACTCCAACTGCTGTTCTTCACCAGTTGACACTAAACTCCTTTTCCACATCACCCTAGCTTTCTTTCTGGTGATACTAGCTACTTGCTTGTGTGCTTCCCTGAGGATCATGCTCATATTGTTTCCTACAGATGCTTCCTTCCTTAAAATTCTAGCTCAGCTGAAATTTTCTTTGGTCTACAAGTTTCTTAAGCAGCTCCATTTTTTTCTTGTGACTGGAGTTACAATTCTGTACGCAAAAGTGGAAAATGGTTTAGAACAGTGATGGTGAACCTTTTTTGGTTTGTGTACCAAAAGGAGTGTGTGTGTGCACTAGCATGCGTGTACGTGCCCATACCCCTTCCCTCCCCCCACACACATGTGCAACCCCCCCCCCCCCCATATGCCTGGTACGTGAAAAAATGCCCAACGGGCAAACCAGAAGTTCGGGAAAATGCACTTCCAGTTTGCCATTGTACTGTTTTTTGCACACCGGAGGCTTCAGGGAAGCTTCCTGACGCTCCGGAGTGCAAAAACAGCACAATGGGCAAATCAGAAGTTTGGGAAAATGCACTTCCAGTTTGCCGTTGTGCTGTTTTTTGCACGCCGGAAGGTTCGGGAAAGCTTTCTGAAGCTCCAGAGTGCAAAAAACAGCACAACGGGCAAACTGATGCTGACACAGAGCAAAGTCTTGCGTGCCCTCCGATATGGTTCCACATGCCACCTGTGGCACACATGCCATAGATTCGCCATCACAGGTTTAGAATACAGTATCTTGTTTTTGAGAAATCTACTTCTGCAATTCCCTTTATCCTCAATACTTCTCTAAGCTTACTGAAGTTGTCTCTCCTAAAATCAAATGGGACTATGTTCTAATTTTTCTTTCTGCAATATCTTGATTGTGAAGATGACGCAGTCACCTCCCAACTTCATGACTGCTTTTAATCTCCTTTCCCTACTGAATTAGTTCTGCAGTTGATAATGTTATCTTCAACTTTTTGAAGCAAGTAACAAAATCTGAGAAAGGCTTGAAGCCATTGGACCAGAATCTACTGCATTTTACCAATTGTGTTCTTTGATAGAAGGGAAATGGAAAAGGGGGATGGAATGGAATAGAATTTTATTGGTCAAGTGTGATTGGACACACAAGGAATTTGTCTTGCTCTAAGTGTACATTAAAAAATAGATATCCAAGATAGCACCGATGAAGGCTGCCTGAATGAAATGCCCTCACATGGTTCTGTGAACATAACCAATGAAATTAGATTTTAGTTCAGAGTTGTCATGAAAACTTATAAACCTGACTATGCAAAATATGCTTGAATACGGGTAACTGCATGAATTCCACAAGTACAAGCTGCTTCTGCTGACTGCTGGCTGTAGTTCACCAGTTCAAACCTCACCAGGCTCAATGTTGACTCAGCCTTCCATCCTTCCAAGGTGAGTAAAATGAGGAGGCATGGGGCAATATGCTGACTCTGCAAACAGCTTAGAGAGGGCTGTAAAGCACTGTGAAGTGCTATATAAGTCTAAGTGCAATGCTATAGTGCTATTCCTTCCTTCCTTCCTTCCTTCTCCTCTCTCCTTTTCCTTTTCCTATCCTTTCCCTCCCAAAGAGCAAGTGTTGTGCTGGAAGGGTGAACCAGACTTGGGGAAAACCCAAATCAACTTGTTTTTTAGCCTTTGGAGAGCCATTGTATGGTTTTGTGCCGTCCTTCTCAGCGCAACTTAGGGGCGGGAGAACTGTGTGTTTTGGAACTACTTTGAGCTCCTGCAGGAAAGCCAAGAAAGCAATCTAACAAATGAAGCAGAGAAAATGCCCCTGACAAGGACTTTCATTTCAGCCATCTGGTTTTGTCCTGGGTTTTTTTTTCTCCCCCCAGGAAGCCGCGAGGGACTTCGCTCTCTCGCTCTCTCTCCTTAATTAACCCTGAGGCGGTTCGCTTTTTACCCATTACTGTATTTCCTCACCTGTTTCCCAAGCCGGGTCATCAGGTGTCCAATTAAATACGATTATTTCTGGCATGCAATGTCTCTGCTCTCACTCTACGAGCAGAGAATTTCTACCATATTCCCCCACCCCACCCCCAAGGCATACACGCGAGGGAAGCCGAGCCAAAGGAAACCACCCGAGTCGCAGGCGGAGGATCCCAGGACCAACCCTTCCCCAGCCCAAGAGCGGAGAGGAGGAGGGGGGGGGCGTATGGCGTATTTTTGTCCTCTACGGAAAGGGCCGGGCAATATACCGTAAAAAGGAGGGTTTCCTGCAAACAAGGACGCCCTGATACACAGCCTCACTATTATCTGCACTGGAAAGCAAATATTCTTTGCATTGGGAAGCTTACTTACTTGCCCGAAAGTGAAACACGATCTTAGCAAGCAAGCAAGCCGTAGTAAAAAAAAAAAAAAGTAATGGCCACCACGCGCTAGAGCGACCCACCGGGGCTCCTGACAGGGCAATTTCCGGCCTTCTCTGTCGGGAGCCGCCGTGACGAGGAGGAGTAGGGGGGGGGGGGGGCTCACGCCTTTTCATCCCTAAAAGGCGGGCATCCCTGGCAGGCGGGCATTTGTCACATGCCTTTTCTGATTGGTCTCTGGACCGAGAGCCCCCTCCCCTCACCCCCGCCTGCCCCTAAGATTCACACACACACACACACACACAGAGACCTCCTGCCTCGCACTGAAATGCGATGGGGGGAGGAGGCATCCTTTTCCCGAAAATGCTATTTTTTTTTCCTGGGTGCTGCACCCCCACCCCCTCACCTTCGTTTCTATCCACGGTTTCTTTAACTCTGCAAAATGACGAATGGGATAACAAGAGTATAATAATAATAATAATAATAATAATAATAATAATAATAATAATAATAATAATAATAATAATAATACAATAACAACAACAGCAACAGAGTTGGAAGGGACCTTGGAGGTCTTCTAGCCCAGAGGTCCCCAACCACCGGTCCGCGGACCGGGACCGGGCCGTTGGGGGTTTTCAGCCGGTCCGCGGCGGCGCTGCCCTCCCGGCAGAGAACATTATGCAGGACGGGGTGGGGCGTCGGGCGGTGACGCAGCCCTCCACACTTCACAGGGCGGGGAGAATCAGGAGGCTCCTTTGGCGGCTGGGGGCTGCCTGGCTTTGTGATTTTGGCTGGGGGGGGAGTTAGGAAGGTCCTACTTCTCCCCCCCCAGCCAAAAATTCAAAGCCTATCTGCTGGATACGGGCGATGAGTGGGACAGAGCGGCGCGGAAGCCTCTTGCAGCAGCTGCCACAGCCACCGGCTTCGGCGCCGTTCGTCCCGCCCATCGCCCGTATCCAGCAGAAGCTGCTGCCCGAGTGCTCTTGGCCGGCGGGATTCAAAGTGCTGGGGTGGGGGTGTCCTGACAGCCCCCCCACCCCAGTGCTTCGCCTCCCGCTGGGACACCCCCCACCCCAGCACTTTAAATCCCGCCGGCCAAGAGCACTCGGGCAGCAGCTTCTGCTGGATACGGGCGATGGGCGGGACGAACGGCGCCGGAGCCGGTGGCTGTGGCAGCTGCTGCAAGAGGCTTCCGCGCCGCTCTGTCCCACTCATCGCCCGTATCCAGCAGATAGGCTTTGAATTTTTGGCTGGGGGGGAGAAGTAGGACCTTCCTAACTCCCCCCCCCCGCCAAAATCACAAAGCCAGGCAGCCCCCAGCCGCCAAAGGAGCCTCCTGATTCTCCCCGCCCTGTGGAGAAGTGTGGAGGGCTGCGTCACTAAGCTCCACCCCTCCATAACCCCACCCCCATATGACCAAAGCCCCCCCCCTCCTCCCACCGGGCCGTGGAAAACTCGTCTAACTTAAAGCCGGTCCCTGGTGCTAAAAAGGTTGGGGACCTCTGTTCTAGCCCAACCCCCTGCTTAGGCAGGAAACCCTACACTACTTCAGACAACAATCATAAAAATTTCCTGTGTTGGAACATTCACAACTTCTGGACACAAGCCGTTCCAGCGATTAATTGTTCTGTCAGGAAATTTCTCCTTAGTTTTAAGTTGCTTGTTTCCTTGTTTAGTTTCCACTCATTGCTTCTTGTCCTACCCTCAGGTGCTTTGGAGAATAGATTGACACTCTGTTCTTTGTGAAAACCCCTGAGATATTGGAACACAGTTTATTATTTGAATCACCAATTGTGAGGATTTGCACAAATACACAGTCTGTGCAGTCCTTCTGAGTTTGTAAAAAAGTGTGAACTTTGAACTTATATAATATGTATTCCATGCTGAATAGTCTATGTAGGGTCATCTGGCTTATATGCTTTCTGATCCATGTTTTAACTTTTCTAAGTGGTCTTCCTAGGAAGATTAGCCGATCACCTCTGCTATTAAAATTTTGAATGGTGAATGAAAGTTCCTTGTTTTCCTGCTTTAAAAGTAAAAAGAATGCCAACAATAAATGCAGGATAAATCAATATTGTTCCAATTTGGCCTACTGCCTATTTGACCACTAATCTCATCTAATTTAGTGGGTCTAAATAAGAGGTGGCATCTTTGAAATATTCTCCCTTACTGAGTTAGACCCCATGTGACACTTACTGGAGGAAATTTTATTTGCATAAATCTGTCCTAAAAGGTTCACTTAATCATATTGCTTCACTAGCAGCTGTAGCTTTTGAAGGCCAGATACCTGACATGTTGAGGAATGGAGAGAGTCCATAAATATGATATTTCTTATTAACTATTGCAGCACAAAATACTGTTTACAATCAGAATTGAGGCGTTGTATAATTTTAAGAGCTTTGAAATTTATTTGCATACTGCGAATGTGCATACTGTGGCTATGCTGTTTTCCTCTGATCCATGTCAATCATAATACAGTACAAATGTTTTATTTATTTTTTTATTTTTTTATTTTGTCCAATACACAATGAGGGTTTTAGTGGGTATATACTGTATATCTATATACACATAGTAAAATACATGATGAAGGTTATAGAGGAGATACTATAGTAAAATATATCTGAGAAATAATAGAAAAGAAGGTGTAGTAATAGAACATATCACTGAAAGAATAGAAGAAGAGATATAGGAATAGAAGAAAGGTATAAGAGATATAGGAGAGCAATAGGACGGGACGTAAGGCACTCTAGTGCACTTGTACTCACCCCTTTTCTGTCCATTATTTACAGTGTATTGTTGTATATTATTGTTTTTATATTTGCTTTGCAGAACACAGTCATATAATAGGCAGCAGCAAGTTTGGCATATATATATATATCTTTCTTTATTCAGGTTAAAAGTTAACCTTGTTTTTCTCCTTGAAAGGTTCCTTCAGTTCAGTTGAGATCTATCACAGATCAGCCTGGCTACCAAAGCATTACCACATAAGTCATCAATTACTTGTGAACCCCTGCTACAATACAATTTATCTTAGTTGCTGTGGCATTTTTGTGAACATTTTTTTTCATTAAAGTTCTTCGCTATAAACCTTCTTTGTCTTCCACATAGACATCATCTCCTTAAGGAACAATAAAAATTAGATTTGTTTGACCTGTAGTAAGGGATCATACAGGCAAGAAGATTTAATTGCACTGCTTGGTTTTCCAGACAACTTTTATGCAATAATTCAGACATCCACACCATTGTGTTTGTCTAAGGGTGGATGCCTGTATAGTAGGACTTACCATTCACTACACATCGCCTTAACTCCCCTGGGAAATCACTTGCTGTGAGATAGCATTAATTAAAAACTTGCATCATTGCCATGTCTTGATTTCTAATGACCTGTGCTCTTCTTTTTCATGTCAACGTTTATAGTACAATTAATCCTACAAGAACATCAATAGTGATCCAAATCTTCATGGCTTAATTCACAGACAAAACTTTGTACACAAGAGCTAAGCTTTAAATAGTATGACATTTGAATGTTGCCCTGGATCTATGCAGACATAATCCTTTGGCTTCCCTTCCTTCTCTTTGGCTTCCCATTTTTCCTATCCTGGTTTTCTTCTATTTCTCTCTAAAATATTCCCAGTCCATCTTCTAACTTCCAAAACCCAGCACCTCTGCCTATAGCTGCCCTGGCAGTTCAAAACATATTTTCTTGTAATAAACTTGCATTTTTCATATTTGTCCCACACATTTTTATATTCCGAAAAAAGAGAGAAAAGATGAAACAATAAGAAAAAATCAATAATAAATCTTAAAGTTTGCTCTTTCAGCCAACTTCTATCAACTTCTGAGTTTTTAACTCTTCCCCAAACAGACTGTTTTGAAAACATTATCATCTTTGTGCTTGTGAATGTCTGCTTCATGAAGATGTCTCCTTCACTTGAAATCAAATATGCATTGGGGGTATTGTACATCTGCATTTTATTTTTCCCCCATGTGTCACACACGTTTTATTTTACAATAGTAAGACATGTACATTAACTGGGATGCCATTCACTTTAATCAACAGTGTCACAGTGCACCTAATTTCACATCTCTGCTTCTGTCACTTGCAATACTGCAGGCTAAAAGGAGGCAGAGAATTATATATTGCATATTAGACTAGGAATAGAAGCTAGAGGTCATTATCATCATGCAGAAGAGACTTTTATAACTTTTTTTTAATTGCAGAACCATATAAGCATAATTCAAAGCATTATATTGAGATGGGCCGATGGGGTTTTCACAGCATGTTACAGAGACTCACAGAAGATGGCTGTCCTAGAAAACGTCCCTACAGAATAACTGACATAGCATGCCTTGCCAGCCAGAAAACAACTATTTTACCAGGCTTATTCAGAATTCTCTTCTCCTCCAGAATGCTTTCTAGGGAATGCTAAAAACATCCTTGTCATTAAGGATACAACTAGAGGGGAAAAAATGGGAAACCTTCAGTCTCTCATTGTAATGCAGCCCACAGACTTCAAGCAAGGCATTAAATTACGTGGAGGTAGAGAAGCTTTCGGTAATGAAGATTATCAAAAGGGCTGGAGCACCTTCCCTATGAGGAAATATTGCAACATTTCCGGCTTTTTCATCTAGGAAAGAAGCACATGAGGAGAAGAGTTACAGTATATGCTTTCGGAACCACCTGCTACCGCACGAATCCCAGTGACCAATAAGATCCCACAGAGTTGGCCTTCTGCGGGTCCCATCGACTAAACAATGTCGTTTGGCGGGCCCCAGGGGAAGAGCCTTCTCTGTGGCGGCCCCGGCCCTCTGGAACCAACACCCCCCAGAGATTAGAACTGCCCCCACCCTCCTTGTCTTTCGTAAACTACTCAAGACTCACTTATACCGCCAGGCATGGGGGAGTTGTGACACCTTTCCCACAGGCTTTTTTTATACTTTGTTTTATGTTTGGTATAAATGTGCTGTTTGGTTTTTTAAATAATGATAGGGTTTTATATGTTTTTTAATATTAGATTTGTTCCATTACTATTGTGTTTTTTATTACTGTTGTGAGCCGCCCCGAGTCTACGGAGAGGGGAGGCATACAAATCTAATAAATAATAATAATAACATAGTAATTATACTCAGATGTGCAAAAGTATGCACCAACTGAATGAAATGGACAAGGATAAATTGTCCCCCCTGCCAGTGAAGGGCTACCAAAATTTTTACTACCACACTGTGGGAGTGGCTTATGAATTTTCTTTCAACATCTTTCAGTGCAAATTGGGTGCTTTGGGGTGGAGCTCCATTTTCGCTACCCTACTTCGACATACCGCGTCCAAGCAGTAGCCCATCCCTGCCACCAAAAAATCGTACAACCAGAAATCACCCAATGAAATTGAACCCTGGAAGGACCAGGATGGAAAAAATGATGAAGATGATGTATTTATTTATTTTATTTATTATTATTTTTATTTTGCCCAGTGCATAATTAAATTTTGGGATTTGCTACCAGGAAATGTGGAGCTGGTTACTAGCTTGGCTGCTCACTGAGTGGGTTTCCTTGTGCAGGGCTGTACTAGCTGGACCAGGGTTCAATCCAGCAGATTGATTTTTATTCCTCACTCAAATTTCCTCCATTCAGATGTAACCAAAGTCACATTAACCAGTAACTAGGAGAATTGACTTAAGGGAATTTTTCATTGTCAAGTTGTTCCACTGATTAATTGTTCTGACATATCCAATTCCTGTAATTGTTTTTCTTATGTTTTAGCCTCCAGTCCCCTAATCATCTTTATTGTTCTTCTCTGTACTCTTTCTAGAGTCTCAAAATCTTTGTTTATATTGTGGTGACCAAAACTGGATTCAGTATTCCAAGTGTGGTCCTGCCATGACATTATAAAGTGGTATTAACATTCCACATGATCTTAATTTTGTTCCTCTATTAATGCAGCCTAGAACAGCAATACATTGCTGGCTCATATTTAAGTGATTGTCCAGTAGGACTCCAAAATCCTTCTAGCAGGTACTATTTTTGAGCCATGTACCACCTATTCTGTACCTGTGCATTTGGTTTTTCTTGCTGAAATATAGGACCTTAGTTTTCTCTTCACTGACTTTCATTTTGTTAGATATGTTCAAATCTATCAGGATCCTTCTGTATCTTGAGCTTACCTTCTGGAGCTCTGACTATTCCCACCACTTTGATGTTGTCTGCAAATTTGACCTGTTCCACTTGTATCTCCTTATCTAAATCACTGATGAAATTATTGAAAAGTACTTGATCTAGGATAGAGCCTTGGGATATTTCACTGTATACTTCCCTCCATTATAGATGCAGTTCCATTAAGGACTACACTTTGAGTGTGGTTGGCCAGCTAATTAGGAATCCATTTGGTGAGTGATGTATCTCATCAAATAGTAGATTGTATTCAGTGATGGGCTACAAATTTGTTTACTACCACACTCTGCGTGGCTTATGCATTTTGTTTCAACATCTTTCAGTGCAAATTGGGTGTTCTGGGGTGGAGCTCCATTTTCGCTACCCCACTGCGTTCCCCCCCATCCGGGCAGTAGCCCACCCCTGATTATCTGCTATATAAAGTGTATGTACACACACACACACACACACACACACACACACAGCTCTTCTAAAATTATACACATTCAACCTCATTTACTGTGATAGGAAAAATATACCCAGAGCCCAGAAGGGAAAAAAAGAAAGAAAATATCAAAATTTTGCTACTGGTACTGTGTACCTGACCAAACTGTTACTACTGGTACTACCTATCTGACCGTACCCGTAGGAGCCCATCACTGATTGTACTTTACTTTATCAAATGCCTTAATGAAGTCCAAGTAAATTATGCCCATAGCATTTCGCTGATCCACTAAATTTCTCCCTTTGTCGAAGAATGCAAGGTTTGTCTGGCATGATCTGTTTTTGATAAACCCATATTGGCCTTCAGTTATGACTTTGTTTGCCTCTAGGTGTTGGCAGATTCATTGCTTGATTATCTTTTCTGGAATCTTTCCAGGTATCGATAATAGGTTGATAAGTCTGTAGTTTCCTGGATCCATTTTTTTTTGGGGGGGAGGGGGAGATAACTATTTAGACTTGATTAAAAGGGAAGGGGTGGGGAGGGGAGGGGAGGAGAAGAAAGGAAGGGGACGGGGTGGGGGTAGGGAAGGGAATAGGACGGAAGGGCTTAAAATGCATAAATTTCATCAAGACATTTTAAAATGTTTTCTTCAAAATCTGCCATTCACTGTTTAGCCTCCTTGATCCCCAAACTGATGGATAATTTTATGTAGACTCAAGACTGGTGGTTTACAAAGATCAGCAGATGATGGGAAGCAAGATAAAACAAAGAGAAAATTTTAGAAATTGCTGTACACAATTCCCCAGCTGGCATTACAATCAAAGTGAGTTCTATGGTTCAGAGAGCAGAAAAACAAAATCCAAAATACTGGCTCTTTCATGTGAATATCTCCCTATAAACATACCCACCCACCACTTAAAACTGAAGTAATTCAAAAGATTTATCTTGAAGTAATGCAGTATCTGTGTGCATTATCTTTGAATCTTGACTGGTTCTCAAGATTGCTTTCAAAGCCAAGAATCTGATGGGGCAGGGAATGAAAGGGATATATGAATGCATTCCTTTGATAACATATTTGTCAGTAATCAGTACATCTTTCTGTTTTTACTGTTTTTAAGCCATGCCCAGTTCCATAAGCAAGGCCTGGGGCAAAGGGATAATAGTAGAGACTTTCTTCATTTGAACTCAACTCCTAGTGACCATATAGATGTATCAATAGAAGAGAATGTATACAGTGATCCCCCGGTTATTGCGTCCCCGACCATTGCGAACAGGGTAATTTGCGATTTTTGAACCCGGAAGTCAAAACACCATCTGCGCATGCGTGTCCTTTTTTTCTATGGGCACGCATGCGTAGATGGCGCCGGGCAGATCAGCTGCTGGGCGGCTTCCCTGGGTCTTCCCCCTCTTGCTGGCGGGAGGGCGAAGGCCCCCCCAGCACCCGCTCGCCCTCCCTTCGCCCTTCGCCCAGGAAGTTCGCCAGGAGTCAGCGGAGAACGGCGCGCCTGTTTTAAAACGATCGGAGCCGGCCTGGGGGATCAGAACCGGCCTGGGGGGATCGGAGCCGGCCTGGGGGGGCTTTCCCTTTCAGGGCGGGCGAGCGGCGGGCGCGGCAGCAGCGAGGAGTTTGCGTGGGCGGCGGGGAAACCCCAATCTTCAGCTCCTCGCTGCTGGGAAGTAAAAACACCATCTGCGCATGCGCAGATGGTGTTTTTACTTCCGCAGCGCTACTTCGCGAAAACCCGCTCGTTGCGGGGGGTCCTGGAACGGAACCCTCGCAACGATCGGGGGATCACTGTATATGATTGAACTGTGGAGTATATGGACATACGGTATATATACATATCCATCCAATTTTCTTGTCAATAGTATGGAAGTAACTTGCTTTGTATTATAACAACTATCCAATTTAGCCTACAAGATTTCCTGATTGCATCTTACTCAAGCGGTAACTTGACTTGATCTGACTAGTCCTCTAAGTTTTTTCCCCTCAGCTGAAGTTGGCTAGCTATTGTTACCCACCCTTCATAATAATTTCTATCAAAATTTTACTATTTGATTAAGTTAAGACTTTTGTTGTCCATAAAATCATTATCTGTCTGTCTGTCTGCCTGTCTATCATTCATCCATCTAGCTAGATTAGATTAGATTAGATTTATTGGATTTATATGCCGCCCCTCTCCGCAAACTCGGGGCGGCTCACAACAATAATAAAAAAACAGTACATAATAACAAATCCAATGCCCACCATTCTAATTACAATTTAAAATTAGTAATTTCATAAAACAATCCCAATATATATAAAAAACAGGCACAGTCAATCAATCAACAAAACAACATGAGCAAGGGGGAGGTGTTTTAGTTCCCCCATGCCTGACGGCAGAGGTGGGTCTTACGGAGTTTACGAAAGGCAGGGAGGGTGGGGGCAATCCTAATCTCAGGGGGGAGCTGGTTCCAGAGGGTCGGGCCCCCCACAGAGAAGGCTCTTCCCCTGGGTCCCGCCAGACGACATTGTTTAGTCGACGGGACCCGAAGAAGGCCGACTCTGTGGGACCTAACCGGCCACTGGGATTCGTGCGGCAGGAGGCGGTCCCGAAGATATTCTGGTCCGGTGCCATGAAGGGCTTTATAGGTCATAAGCTATAGTATATACCTTATTCATTATCCAAATTATGAAAAGGAACATATATTTTTAGAAAACTTTATTCTGATCATTAGCTAGCTTAGAAGTACAACAAAATAGCATCAAGATCCAGATTTATTATTTAAATTTTGAACTATCTCTAAAGGGTTTTCAAAATATATCATTCCAACATTGCATATACTGTAGGGCTATGCTATATTTTGAGGCTAAATAAAAACGTTCCAGAACATTTCCAAAATTCAAAGAAATTTCTGTACTTGTTAAGTATTCTAGAAATCAACCTAAACATTAAAAAAAAAAACCCAACCAACCATCCAGGTTTGGATGGGATGGGAAAGTTGAAGATATGCAAACTTTGTAAGATCCCTATCAAGAGCTGACTGTGCAACGTGTTCAAAAGCTAGAAGTTTCTGTTGCTAACAATATTCAACAAGTAACCCAAAGAAATCTGTGAGTGCAAACCTTTTACACCCATTAAAAGTGTCCAAAGATCAGCTTCTCTAGGAGACATACAAATCCATTCAAGACATTATTAAGAGTAGTGTAAGTGGCAGGTACTTAGAAAAAGAGCACAAAAGAATGAATGAATCCAGCCATGAGAGAAAAGAAAGAGAAACAGCTGTGTTAAATATTCAACACTGGCTTTAAAAAGAAAGAAATTTGTGTTGCTGCCAAGTTGTCCTTCCCACCTCAGAAAGCATTTGGGATTGAAGGAAGTATAAACAAATCTTACCATTATATATAATTAACGTCTGAGCCTAGTTGGTATCCAGATGCTAGAATTGGTTGAACTTGATATGCTACCAACAGTTTTTTGGGGGAGGGAGGAATATACAAGGGGTCTTTTTAAATGATTCCTTTTGTTATTCAATATGCTCCTTAAAAAGTTCACATGGGGAAAATCCTATCTTTCCATATGGATCATGTCAACTGTATATTTTTTTCAAAGGGCACTTCATTCATAGCCTTTGTTAGGAACTGTAGGACTGTGAAAGGGGGGAATAAGACAGAGTGGATTTGTGCTATTCTTCTCACACCAAATTTCTCATTTGCAGGATAAGAAATTCATACAGTAAGAAATTAAGAGGAGCAGGGCTGCTTGGTCAGGTCAGCTTTCTGTTCCCACAATAAGCAACCCCCAATTTCTGGAAAACCTATCAGCAAGATATAGTGTAGTATCATTTTTCTTTTCATAGATTCCCCAGTAACAGTTGATATTAAGCCGATTACTCCAATGCTGGAAGAAATATGAGACAATTATGAAAACTCACCATTGATAATCTCCACTTATGAATGGCTCTCCTCCCCAGGCTGGAGTTCCAATCTCTGTGTTTTTGCAAATGAATATTAGCAACTGACATTCCTTCTTAGCATGTAGTGTGGGGGTGGAGATTTGCTTTGAATGTAGCAAATAGATTGGGTGACTATGCTTCTGTGATCTGATTGGTTGGTGTAATCATGGTTATAGAAGGAATGGTATGAAGATTATGAAGTGTTTTGTTTAAGTCTGATTTCCAAATATAAAATTCTAAAATCATAATAATTAAAGGATTGACATATTGATTATAATGAAGTTTTTATTTTGTTTAAGGCTGGTTTCCAAATCTCTGGCAGACGTGAGGTATCATCCCGTTTATTTAAACAAAAAGATCTTTTTTCAATTTCAATAGCTTCTAGAGAGATTCTTTTATATAAATTCTCTGTTTTGTGGAGTAATTTAGTTTTTTCAAAGTCAATTTCGTGCCCTGTTCTTTTAATGTGCTGGACAAGGGAGGAGGTCTTCTCCTGTTTCTTGACTGCATTCATATGTTCTGCCATGCGCTGGCTCACTCTTCGGTTAGTTTGTCCAATGTATGTGGCTGCACATGTTTTGCAAGGGATTTCATAGATACCTTGGTATTCTAATTGGATTTTATCTTTGGGGCTCCTTAGGATATTAGATATTTTTTGGTTAGTGCAAAATGAGGTTTTGATGTTATGTTTTTGTAGAATTTTACTAATTTTATCCGTGGTGCCTTTGATGTAAGGAAGGATGGTGGTGCCATTGTCCTGTTCTTGATCTTGTTTTTTGGGGGGTGGGATAGATCTATATATATATATATATATATAGATATATATCAAGAATAGTCCTAAAAATGCGAGTTCCAGGTATATGCGTGAGTAATGAGGCAGCAGCCATCTCGATCACCGGAACATAGAAACTTTAATAAAATCACTTAGCTTTCGTTAGCATGCTGCTAACTTCGTCAGAGTGTTAAAATGCCGTGGGAGACAAATCCATTTATAAAGCATTGCTCAGTCTGCTCATTGCCCGCGTCACAGGGCCACACCCTTCCCTCCCCCTTGCGGTAACTCTGATTGTGGGCTTAATCCTGCTGGCTGCCGGGGGATCTACCGCTTTTACTTGTATCTGCTGCCTCCCTCCCTCCCCAGGGGAGGAGGTGGAGCCATGATTCAATGTTTCGGAGGTGTGTGATGTTGCTTTCTCCCCCCCGTTATTGTTGTTGCTTTCTATAATGGTACATGTCTGCTCTTGCAATGTTTTTGCCCATGCCCTCGTTTTGGGTCTACACTGTTCTAATCTCCCCTTGCCCCCTGTGTTAGAGATGCATTGTGCCCCTCCCCCTCTACCTCCGTGCTGCTCCAGTGGTAGAATTTGATTCCTTGCACTTGAGTTTTGGTCAGATGGATGTGTTTTTCATAGTGAACAGTCATAATGACATTCTAGAGTGTTGTCAAATGCAAGGATGGTATTTCGGTGAGGAGTTTCAAATGCTCATTTATAACCTATCCTCTGAAATAATGGAGAAAATGACATATAAGTGTTGGTTATGACCTATAAAGCCCTACATGGCATCGGAACAGATTACCTCCAGGACCGCCTTCTGCCGCATGAGTCACAGCGACCGGTTAGGTCCCACAGAGTCGGCCTTCTTCAGGTCTCGTCAACTAGACAGTGTCGTTTGGTGGGACCTACAGGAAGAGTCTTCTCTGTGGGGGGCCCGGCCCTTTGGAATCAGCTCCTCCCAGAGATTTGCACTGCCCCCACCCTCCTCGCCTTTTATAAAAGTTTAAAGACTTCTCTGTGCCGCCAGGCTTGCGGCCATTAGACCCTAGCCCCCTGGCCGACAAGTGTAGTATGTCTTGCTGAGTAAATGGGAATGAATGATTTTAAATGCTATTAATTTTTAAAGTTAAATATGTACATTGTATATTGTTTGATATGTTGTGAGTCACCCCGAGTCCTCGGAGACGGGGGCATACAAATCAAACCAAACCAAACCAAGCCAAGCCAAGCCAAACCAAACCAAACCAAACCAAACCAAACCAAACCAAACCAAACAAAACAAAACAAAACAAAACAAAACAAAACAAAACAAAACAAATAAATAAATAAATCAGTGAACATTAACTTTCCAACACCATATCCCTTATTTTCTATTTGCCATGCAACCTTAGAGATACAGTAGAAGAATTGAGGAAAAAATAAAGCATACTGTACAGTGATCCCTCGAGTATCGCGAGGGTTACGTTCCAAGACCCCTCGCGATACTCGATTTTTCGCGATATAGTGATGCGGAAGTAAAAACACCATCTGCGCATGCGCTCCCTTTTTCCATGGCCGTGCATGCGCAGATGGTGGAGTTTGCGTGGGCGGCGGGGAAGACCCAGGGAAGGTTTCTTCGGCCGCCCAGCAGCTGATCTGCTCGGCAGCGCAACAGCAGCGAGGAGCTGAAGATCGGGGTTTTCCCACCGCCCACGCAAAGGGGAAACCCCGATCTTCGGCTCCTCGCTGCTGCCATGCTGCCGAGCAGATCAGCTGCTGGGCGGCCGAAGAAACCTTCCCTGGGTTTTCCCCGCCGCCCACGCAAAGGGGAAACCCCGATCTTCGGCTCCTCGCTGCTGCCCGCCTGCCGCTCGCCCGCCCGCCCGCCGCCCGCCGCTCGAGAGCAAGAGGGGGAGAGATAGAGAAAGAGAGAGAAGGAAAGAAAGAGATGAGAGAGGGAGGAAGAGAGTGTGAGAGAGGAAGAAGCAAGATAGAGAAAGAGAGAGAGAAAGAAAGATGAGAAAGGAAGAGAGTGACGTCATCGGGTGGGAAAAACCGCAGTATAGCAAAAAAAACCGTGGAGTATTTTTTAATTAATATTTTTTGAAAAATCGCGATATAGCGTTTCGCGAAGATCAAGATCGCGAAAATCGAGGGATCACTGTATATCTATGTGCATACTGGAAGAATTTGGGGTTTTTTTCCTCCCCACCTATAAAATAGAGATATTCATGGTTGCCTACAATCCAAATCCATAAGAAGGTTTGCTAATATGTAACGTATTGTACATTTCCATTTTATTCAGATAACCATTAAAATAATATATACAAAATAATGTGAACAGTTAAAAAAAAAATTCCTAGAAGTAGCAGTTCATAAATTGCTGGCAGAGAACAATAAGTTCAACTACACGCTAGTCAAATTGCATCCCACACCTAAGCAAGTTGCTCAAGCATCACTGAAAGTGTTTTACGGCAGTCATAAATCTAAAAAACAAGTATTCTTATGATTCCCAAAGAACTCTAAAATCTGTAGGGGACGCAGTTTCGAAATTTTTGTGCTGCTTGACTGCGATTTCAAGCCGTGCCTTTCCATCATGCCATGTCAAAAATGAACACTCATGCCGAGCAGTTTATGTCAATTGAGACATCTGCTGCTTATTTGGGTGGCAGATTGGCAAGCCTTTAATATTGTATCGTATTGATCCAAGAGGACAATAAACAGCCAAGTGGCCATGGAAACCACAGTTTATTCTGTTGCTTTATTCCTAAGTATGGGTGTAAATCTGGCAAACACAGACACGTTGGCAACACTAGAGGACAAAGTCTTCAGATGGAGGCTAGATGAATACAACCACTGTTTTCTCCCAAAACATTATCCTTGTATTGCCTTTCTTGGTAATCTTACTCTTCCAGAAGTAAAGAAAGAGTTCTGTTCAGGGGTGGGTTCCTCCCAGTTCGGACCAGATTTGCTCGAACCGTTAGCAACTCGCTGGTGATGTAATTTTGGTGTCATGGATCTCGTTCTATCTATGCCAGTCCATGCTACCCACCATCTTTTTTCCTGAATTTTCAGCCAATTTTCTTTTCTCTGGATGGCTTCTCCACGTTCTGTGCTTTGAGAAAAGCACTCCCACCCGCCCTTGGGTTAAAACTGATCTTTATTTCTTCGCCCGAAGGACAGCTGATCAGCTCCTCAGCTGTGTTTCGGGGTGTATCCACCTTCTGTGCATGCATGGAAGTCAAATTGCACAATAATCTACCATAATAGCATTAGCATTTAGACTTATATACCGCTTCACAGTGCTTTACAGCCCTCTCTAAGCAGTTTACAGAATCAGCAGTTTACAGAACCATCAGTCTGGGTCCTTATTTTACCCACCTCGGAAGTCAACCTTGAGCCGGTGCTCAGATTTAAACGGTTGAACTACAGCTAGCAGTTAGCTGACGTAGCCTGCAGTTCTACACTCTAACCACTGCGCCACCCTGGCTCCACAAGGTGGACACACATGGGTGAGCAGAGTGAGGGGGCATGCGTAAAATGTCACGATGCAAACTGGAAGCAAAGGTAAGTGGAACCAACCCCTGGAGCTTCTGTTATATTGGTTTTGCTTCCTTCTGGAGGGTTTGCTAAAGATGCAAAGAAGGAAAGAGTGAAATCAAGGAGATCTAAGTGTGAGGATCTGCAGGAATTATTCCCAAGGGAAGGGGAATACTGCAACATAGAAATGCTACGATGAAACAGTCAAAACTAACATCTTCAACACATTCTTTGGCTCAGCCTTTGTAGACAGCAACAGCTCATGCCCAAAATTTCCTAGTCGTATCACAAATACTCACAATGATTTAACACAATCAGACTTTATTGAAGACAATGTTGAAAAAGAACCACACAGTCTAAAATCACCTCCATCAATTGGGCCTGATGGACTATGTACATTCTTCCTAGAAAAACTCTCCACAGCCACAGTTGAACCTAGATTAAGCATAATCTTTGAAAAATCCTTCAGGACAAGTTCCCTATCAAATCTATGGTCACTATCTGTGGTCATCCCATCTAAAAAAAGAAGATCCCAGTCTAGTAGAAAACTACAGACCAATCTCTCTGTGCTGCTGCAAAGTCATGGAATCAATCATAAACCAATCCATTACCCTCCACTTAGAAACTAACAACCTGCTCTCTATCAAACAATTTGGTTTCATAAAAAAATTATCCTATAACCTGGAACTCCTACACACTGCAAACAATATGGACTACACATCTCGATCAGGGTAAATCAATAGATGCAATTTACATAGATGTCTGTAAAGCCTTCGACTCAGTGGTTCATGATAAATTACATCAGGGATGGGCAGCAGGCAGGACGGGGTGGAATACAGTTCCACCAGCGGAAATGAAGATGCATGTGCAGCTGCAGCTGATCGGCAGCTGTCACTTCCTGGATTACTGATCTCGGCTCGGCTCTCCTTCTTTTCTCTGCTGCTGCTGCTGCATCTCTGCTCCCTGATTTTTCCTCCTTCTTGGCCTCAGACGAGCTTCCTTCTCTCCTGCCTGGCTGCCCTCCAGTCTCATGCAGCCACCTCCCGCCTGAGGTGCAAGCAGAAGGCATGGGTGGAAGCGGCACTGGCAGCATTTATGCTTTTGGCAGCACCCGTTCGCCTAGCTACCCAGCCTGAGGCGGGAGGGCGACCCAGGAAGGAGAGCGCAGGAAACACAAAGCAAATTGTCACCCCAGCGAGCGACACTGGTAAGGTTGTAAGTCGAGGACTTAACAGTTCACTTGAATGATGATGGTCGTTCAAGCCATTCCTATGTGATTACATGGCCGGCAAGCCACTCCTACCTGGTCACATGACCATTAAGCCACACCCACAAAATAAGCCACACCCACAGTGTGGCAGTAAAAGTTTTGGCTGCCCATTACTGATTCTCATTATCTATCTAATGCCAATCAGTGTGCCTTGCTGCTTATTCATAGACTCCACCTTCTAGGTAATACATACAAATTTGGATACTTTTCAAAGTACTACACTAATTTCTGAGCAACACATGCCAAACTGCTTCAATCAGTACCTATTGAATGAAGTTTGGCTTCTATTTGTTACTGCCCAATCAACTGCACCAAAACCTTTAATTGCTGAAATATTACAGTATTTTTAAACTCTGAAATCACTTCACATCAGGGAATATATTTTTAACCAAACCTTTCTTTTCCAGGAAATATCAGCAATTGCTGGGACTATCCAGAAATGGTAAAAAATCAGGCCAAAGCCTTTTGTCTTAAAGAACAAAAATAGCAACTATGCTACCTATTTTGCTTCTTATCTTCTAGCAGAGCTAGAGCTGTGTCTTTCAACCTTGCTTCAAATCCAGCATGCTGGCAGGGGAATTCTGGGAATTGAAATCCAATTGGCAAGGTTGAAAAACACTAAATCTAAGTGCCAAAGCCCAATGCAACAACATCGCTAAGAAGGCCTCAAGAGTTGTTAATCTAATCCTACATAGCTTCTGCTCTGGAAATCTCAGACTACTTACCAGAGCTTACAAAACTTTCGCCAGGCCCATCCTCGAATACAGCTCATCTGTTTGGAACCCATATCGCATCTCAGACATTAACACCCTTGAAAATGTTCAAAGATACTTCACAAGAAGAGCCCTTCATTCCTCCACTCGAAACAGAATACCCTACGAAACTAGACTTACAATCCTGGGTCTTGAAAGCTTAGGACTACGACGCCTTAAACATGATCTAAGTATTGCCCACAAGATCATATGTTGCAATGTCCTGCCTGTCAAAGACTACTTCAGCTTCAACCACAACAACACAAGAGCACACAACAGATTCAAGCTTAACATTAACCGCTCCAAACTTGACTGTAAAAAATATGACTTTAGTAATCGGGCTGTTGAAGCGTGGAACTCATTACCAGACTCCGTAGTATCATCCGCTAACCCCCAACATTTTACCCTTAGACTATCCACGGTTGACCTCTCCAGATTCCTAAGAGGTCAGTAAGGGGCACACATGAGCACACTAGAGTGCCTTCCGTCCCCTGTCCTATAGTCTCTCCTATATCTCGTATTTCTTCTCTCCTATATCCTCTATAACCTTCATTGTGTATTATTGTGTATTGGACAAAATAAATAAATAAAATTAAAATAAATAATAAAAGCTAGAAATCTGATTACGGCTTGCAAGTTCCCCATAATGCCAAGCATCGTAATGACTCGCAATATCAAATTTTTGCCTACAGGGAATATTGCTGGTATAAATAAGCTAATTAAACATTTCAGTCTCTTTCTCTGGATTAATATTTTTCCAAGGGCCACACAAAGACATTTGGAGCTATTTGTTCAGTAGTTCTTTAAGCCTTTTGTCTTAAAGAACCAAAATAGCAACTTTGGTACCTATTTTGAACTGTAAGTGAAACCAAATTGAATATCTGATTTCACTTACAATGAGACCATGTGTATATTGGAAAGCCGTATCTTTCACCTATAAATATCTGGCACCTTACTTTATGCAAAGATGTGCGTTTCACACAAACAAGTTGCATGTTTTATTGATCAAGAGTACAGACTGTGCTCCAGCCTCTTGCTTCTGCAAGAGCAATCATAAATAATATTCTTGCCAAAACAAGTCCCGAGATGCTGTCATCATGAGAAATTATAAGTTTCCTTGATATGAACTCTAACATCTGATTTGGAAATAATATATGTAGTTCAGTGAGGAGGTATGCAAAAGACTGGAGTGAAAGGAGGGAAGCAATTCCTAAAGTAGGGAGGTAATAGGATTGCTTAGTATTGATTTTAGGTCAGAATCACATGTAAACCCTAAAAGAAGTGTTAGACTTCACAGAGTACAGTATATACGGTACATTATTTATTATTTTGATTTTTAAGGCCAGCCAAATTCATCAGAAATTCTGGATATCTCACAAATTAAAAAAAATAGAGTCGTGGTGCTGTACATTGAACCAGAATTATTAAAAGACCATCATAAAGAAGGATCAAACATATACAAGTAGTCCTCAACTTACAACTGCAACAGTATCCAATTTTTTTGTGGCAAAGCAAGTAAGTTGTTAAGTGAGATGTGCCTCATTTTACAACCTTTTTTGGTCACAGTTGTTACATGAAACAGTGCAGTTGTTAAATGAATCATGGGGCTGGTTAAGTGAATCTGGCTTACCCCATTGACTTTACTTGTTGGAAGGCAGCTGGAAAGGTTACAAGCAGTGATGGCATAACCCAGAGATAGTGCAACTATCATAAATATATGCCAGTTGCCAAGCACCCGACTTTGGTTCATGTGACCTTGGGGGTTTTGCAATGGTCGCAAGTTTGAAAAGTGGTCACAAGTCACTTTTTAAATTGATGTTGTAACTTCAAACAGTCATTAAATGAGTGGTTGTAAGTTGGGAACTACCTGTACCATAAATCAGGGGTCTCCAACCTTGGCAAGTTTAAGATTTGTGGACTTCAACTCACAGAATTCCTCAGCCTGCAAAGCTCAATTTGTATAGTCTGGAGGACAGAAGGAAAAGGGGGGACATGGTCGAAACATTTAAATATGTCAAAGGGTTAAATAAGGTTCAGGAGGGAAGTGTTTTTAATAGGAAAGTGAACACAAGAACAAGGGGACACAATCTGAAGTTAGTTGGGGGAAAGATCAAAAGCAACATGAGAAAATATTATTTTACTGAAAGAGTAGTAGATCTTTGGAACAAACTTCCAGAAGACGTGGTTGGTAAATCCACAGTAACTGAATTTAAACATGCCTGGGATAAACATATATCCATTGTAAGATAAAATACACGAAATAGTATAAGGGCAGACTAGATGGACCATGAGGTCTTTTTCTGCCGTCAGTCTTCTATGTTTCTATGTTTCTACTATGGCCACAACAGAAGTCTGCTTTCTGAACGTCCAGCTTGCCCATTTTTTCACCATCCCAGGTTTCAGTTAGGCCTGTGTGCATGCACGGGAATGGGGGGAGGGATTGTGTACGTGTACAGGGGCAACATGGGGGGCTTGCACATGTAGGGGGGAAGGGATGGGTGTGTGCACATGCACATATGCTAGCACACCCACTCATTTGTGGGTGCAGCCAGAAATGGTTCACCATCACTACCCTAGAATATTTCAATGATGCCCATTTGATGACTGACTGAAAAAATAGTCAGCCTTAAATATCTGACGTTTCTCACGGGAATGCCAAGTAAGGAAATGTTTCAGAGAAGGAAATAAAATAGCAGTCCTGTAAAATAATGCTGTAGGCAAAAGGATAAACAGCAAGAGAAATTTTCTGTCCTAAATTCCGTCTAACAGTTGCTCAATCCAGTTATTTTCTCACCAGCAAAATCATTCCTAACAGGAAGTTCATGCAATACATGTAAATAATCCCCTGGCTTGGAATGGTATTGCACGGACAGCGTGCTTGCCCTCTACAATCGAATCAGCTTGTGGCAATATTAAAGGTACATTTAGAGGCTTTTCAGCTTTCTTGAGCATTCACAATGCATGTTAAAATTAGAACATTTCAGAATTGTTTTTAGGTTTCCTGAGCTTTTTCTAGTTTAGGACTTGCCTCAAAATGCCAACCAATCACAATTTGTTGTTACATCCAGGCTGGCCAACTACTGAATTTTCTGCTTCCTGAGCTTCTGTGGAACTGACTTAATATCCTTCATCAGAGTTATCTGGGGTGATGGCAAGGGAAGACTCATTGTCAAATGTGTAAACAGTTGCATGTGAAAACCTCACACATATGCTGAGTGTATACATACTGATCGTGGTGAGAAGCTAGAATCAAAATGTAAACTTTGTATCTGAAAGCCGATTCTCTGAATAGTTGTGGCAAGAGATTACTAACCTTGGAGATGAGAAGGAAGATCACTTCCAGAAAATGTAAACACAAACAGCCAGAAATTGAATGTTCCCTAAACAACATGTTAAATTTCTAAAGAATTAATAGAAAGGAAAGAAAAAATATTGGCATGGAAACCAGGCACAGCTGAAGTTCCAAAAGGAACATTAATGATGCTAATGTATTTTAAAGCAAACTCATTTTTTCTTCAAAGGGGCTTGAAAAACCTTTTGGTCCTGCGCAAAGAGAAAGAAAAACTCTTCGACACAATTGCCATCTTGCAGCACAGCAAGCAAAGTCATCTTTTCAGCACCTGGTATTCAGTTAGGTTGCAAAGCAGTTTTTTACAGATCCACAATCTACAAACCTGTTGATTTATTGTGTAGATATACTGTAAGGCAGTGATGGTGAACCTTTTTTTCCTCGGGTGCTGAGAAAGAGCGTGCACGCGCACTATCGCGCATGTGCGAGTGCCCACATCTATAATTCAATGCCTGGGGAGGGTGAAAACAGCTCCCCCCCCTCCGAAGGCCCTCTGGAGGCTGGAAACAGCCTATTTCCTAACTTCTGATGGGCCCAGTACAGGGGCAGGCTACTGCCCAGATGGGGGGCGGGATGCAGTGGGGTAGCGAAAATGGAGCTCCACCCCAGAGCACCCAATTTACACTGAAAGATATTGGAAGAAAATGCATAAGACATTATCATTATCATTATCATTATCATTATCATTATCATTATCATTATCATTATCATTAATTAAATTTGTATGCCGCGGAGTGGCTCACAATAAGATACAGTATCACAAATCCAATGTTAAAAAGCACATTTAAAACCCATTATTAAAACCATACAAACCATACACAAATCTACCATAGCCTTAGCATAGCCTAGGGGTAACTCAGTTACCCCATGCCTGGCGACATAGGTGGGTTTTAAGGAGTTCATGAAAGGCAAGGAGGGTGGGGGCGGTTCTAATCTCCAGGGGGAGTTGATTCCAGAGGGCCGAGGCTGCCACAGAGAAGGCTCTTCCCCTGGGTCCTACCAGACGATATTGTTTAGTGGACGGGACCCGGAGAAGGCCGACTCTGTGGGACCTTATCGGTCGCTGGGATTCGTGCAGCAGAAGACGGTCCTGAAGGTGACCGACATGCCCACAGTGTGATAATAAAAATTTTGATAGTCCTTCACTGGCCCAGTAGGCTCATGCTTCACCCTCTCCAGGCTCCAAAGGCTTCTGTGGAGTCAGGGAAGGGTAAAAAGGCCCTCCCCATCCCCCTGGACAGTCTTTGGAAGCCAAAAACGCCTTCCTGAGCCTCTGTGCGAGCCAAAAATCAGCTGGCCGGCACATACATGCACCTTGGAGCTGAGCTAGGGCAATGGCTTGTGTGCCAGCAGATATGGCTCCACATGCCACCTATGGCACCCGTGTCATAGGTTCCCCATCACTGTTGTAAGGGATATTTTTTTTATACATCAGCTCCAGCTGCATACCGGTTCACTGTGTGCACATCCTTTTCATTTGGGTGCTTCTGTGCATGCACCTGTGCGCACCCATGCACGCTTCCCTCATGAGATTTTGCTTCTGCGCATGCACAGAAAGCAAAAACATGTCAAAATCTTATGAAGGGACACTTGCACATGCACGATGCATTGAAATCTCACACACAAAAGTTTCCCCTTATGAGATTTTGCTTCTGCGCATGAATTCTTCCCTATTTTTTTTTAAAGATGTGCCATCCACTGGACCAGCAAAGACGGCACCTGAGCGGTCATGCGCAAATTGTGCAATCTGGTGCTGCTATCAGAACTGAGCTCCGGAGCATACAGATAGCAACCCACCACTGATCAGCTCACACTGTCAAGATATATTCACCATAGAACATAGATAACTGATAAAAGCATGCATTTGTCATTGGCAGCTTATGAGAAAGACAAATTGCTTTTGTATAACTAAAGTATGTGGCAAGAACCAGTTTGGTGTAATGGTTAAGGCAGTGTTTCCCAACCGTGGCAACTTGAAGATATCTAGACTTCAACTCCCAGAATTCCCCAGCCAGCATTTGCTGGCTGGGGAATTCTGGGAGTTGAAGTCCAAATATCTTCAAATTGCCAAGGTTGGGAAACACCGGGTTAAGGCACCAGACGAGAAGATCATGAGTGTACAAAATCAACTATGTAACCTTGGGCCTATCACTCATCTGCCTTAGGAAAGAGACAATGGCAAACCACTTGCCAAGAAAACTGAAGTCCACACCATTGCCAGGAGCAAGATGACTCAAAAATAACAAAAAGGGTTACGTTTATATAGTATTTTTTCCAATTATTCCACATTGAATTTTCATTTTTAAATTTACTAGAAGAGCAAGAATTAGCCTTTTTTAAAAAATACAGTGGTACCTCTAAGAACGCCTCTACTTACGAGCGTTTCTAGATAAGAACCGGGTGTTCAAGATTTTTTTTTGCCTCTTCTCAAGAACCATTTTCCACTTACAAATCAGAGCCTCCAAAATTATATCTGGAAAAGGCAGGGAGAAGCCTCCGTGGGGCCTCTCTAGGAATCTCCTGGGAGGAAACAGTGCCTCCACCCTCCCTGTGGTTTCCCCAATCACATGCATTATTTGCTTTTACATTGATTCCCATGGGAAAAATTGCTTCTTCTTACAAACTTTTCATAGAAACATAGAAGACTGAGGGCAGAAAAAGACCTCATGATCCATCTAGTCTGCCCTTATACTGTTTTTTGTATTTTATCTTAGAATGGATATATGTTTATCCCAGGCATGTTTAAATTCAGTTACTGTGGATTTACCAACCACGTCTGCTGGAAGTTTGTTCCAAGGATCTACTACTCTTTCAGTAAAATAATATTTTCTCATGTTGCTTTTGATCTTTCCCCCAACTAACTTCAGATTGTGTCCCCTTGTTCTTGTGTTCACTTTCCTTTTAGAAACACTTCCCTCTTGTACCTTATTTAACCCTTTAACATATTTAAATGTTTCAATCATGTCCCCCCTTTTCCTTCTGTCCTCCAGACTATACAGATTGAGTTCATTAAGTCTTTCCTAATAAGTTTTATGCTTAAGACTTTCCACCATTCTTGTAGCCCATCTTTGGACCCGTTCAATTTTGTCAATATCTTTTTGTAGGTGAGGTCTCCAGAACTGAACACAGTATTCCAAATGTGGTTTCACCAGCACTCTGTATAGCAGGATCATAATCTCCTTCTTCCTGCTTGTTATACCTCTAGCTATGCAGCCAAGCATCCTTCTTTTCTACTTAAGAACCTGGTCATGGAACGAATTAAGTTTGTAAGTAGAGGTACCGCTGTACATAGAATTTCATGGAAGTCCTATATTTCGAACTGTATAACATTTTATCTCTTAAAACTTTAACCCAGCTTGTTCTTACATTAGCAAGCACAGCACTCAACAATTACTGACAGCAGGTTGTCCAACTGTTCCTAGACAGTCTGCGAAAAACCATCACCTCCTCTTTGGCTTCTGCTCTGCTGACATCTGTTGCAGAGAGGGAGTTCACCACACCCTTGTGTCAGCATGCAAACACTCAAATCCCAGGAGAACGCTTATTAAAGGGAGGAACCGCAGCCTTTTAAATTCCTAGGCATTTTTTCCTCGTTTTCTTTTTTAGTCTGAAGGTCAACAACAAAAACAAAAGCCACACCGCAGCCCAGAGAATGAAATATATCTCAGCCCTGGGGATAAAGAGATCCCCCCCCCCCCCGGAAAACCAGTTTGCCTTTCAGCTCAGGTCAGGGATGATATCTTGCTGCAAAGTGTGTGTTTTGCATGCAAGAAGCCCCTTTAAATATTTAATATTCTAACTTTTAATATTTCAAGTTCAGGCTGGAAAAGAAGCTTATGAGGGAGATTATGATCCCGCTATATAGAGTGCTGGTGAGACCACATTTGGAATACTGTGTTCAGTTCTGGAGACCTCACCTACAAAAATATATTGACAAAATTGAACGGGTCCAAAGACGGGCTACAAGAATGGTGGAAGGACTTAAGCATAAAACGTATCAGGAAAGACTTAATGAACTCAATCTGTATAGTCTGGAGGACAGAAGGAAAAGGGGGGGACATGATCGAAACATTTAAATATGTTAAAGGGTTAAATAAGGTCCAGGAGGGAAGTGTTTTTAATAAGAAAGTGAACACAAGAACAAGGGGACACAATCTGAAGTTAGTTGGGGGAAAGATCAAAAGCAACATGAGAAAATATTATTTTACTGAAAGAGTAGTAGATCCTTGGAACAAACTTCCAGCAGACGTGGTAGATAAATCCACAGTAACTGAATTTAAACATGCCTGGGATAAACATATATCCACCCTAAAATAAAATACAGAAAATAGTATACAGGCAGACTAGATGGATCATGAGGTCTTTTTCTGCCATCAGTCTTCTATGTTTCTATATTTTCTAAGCTCTGTCAGTCGGACTTGACAGTAGCGTTCAAAATAGATTGAAGGTAGATATCTTGTTTCTGGATGATCACAAAGCAATTCTAACCAATCTTGCTGCAAGTGGTCTGATATATATCATAGCCAGACAGCAAACATAGGAAAATGATAGAGTACAAGCAAGGGTGGGTTCCTACTTACCTGGCTGCCAATCCGCATTGTGACATTTTGCACATGCATTCTTCATTCACAGGCGCATGCGTGCATTCCCTCACCCAATTTGGTTTCTGCACATGCTCACTAGCTGGAATAGGCTGAAAACACAGCTGAGGAGCTGATCAGCTGTGCTTCAGGCAAAGAAATGAAGGTCAGTTTCAACCCAAGGGTGGACATGAGGGCCCTTTTTCAAGCAGGAGCAGAGGAAACAATATCCAAATAGTAAAAAAAATAGTCAATTTTTTTAAAAAAAGATGGCGTCCATAGACCGGCACCGACCGAACCAGGTCCATGACACCATCCTGACATCATCAGCGGGGTGATAGGGGTTTGGACTTTCTGGTCCGAAATGGGACGAACCCACCCCTGAGTACAGTAGTCCTCGACTTAGAACTGTATACAGTGGTACCTTGAGATACGAGTTTAATTCGTTCCGGACCTGGGCTCTTAAGTCGAGCAGCTCTTATCTCGAACGACTTTTCCCCATAGGACTTAATGTAAATAATTTTAATTGGTTCCAGCCCTCAAAAAACTCACAAAGTTAGTCTAAATTATGCAGAAAGACATGTTTTTAATGAAGAAATGTACATGTACATATAAATGAATAATGAAGTTTCTTTCACTTAACTTGTAAACTTTCTTAAACTTTTAAATTTACATATGTTCAACTTCTCTGCCACCCAATCCTGTAGGACAGAGGTCCCCAACCCTTTTTGCACCAGGGACCGGTTTTAAGCGATCAAGAGAGGAATGGGTGAATGAATGGACGGAGGGTGGGAAGGAAGGAAGGAAAGAGGGAAGGGACAGGAACAGAGGAAGGAAGCAAGGAAACTTATGAAAGGGGAGAGTAAGAGAGGAATGAGTGAAGGGAGGGAGGGAGGGAAGAAGGTGGGAAGGAGAAAGAAAAGAAGAAATAGAGGAAGGGAAGGTAAAAGAGAGAAAGAAAAAGAGCAAGAAAGAAAGCTGCAAGCACCCCCCCGACCCCTCCAGGCCGGCTGCAACCTTTTAAAACACGCGCGCCGCTTCGCAGCTGTCTCCTGAAGCCGAACGCGGAAGTTAGCGTTTGGCTTCAGGAGACAGCTCCTTGGCGCTTGTATCTCGAATTTGGGCTTGTAAGTAGAACAAAAATATCTCTCCCCTCCCAGCTCTTATCTCGAGTTGCTCTTAAGTAGAGCAGCTCTTATGTCGGGGTTCCACTGTATTTAGTGACCATTTAAAATGATGACGTCAAAAAAGTGACTCACACAATCAGTCCTCACACTTATGAACATTGCAGAATCCCCACAGTCATGTGATCAAAATTCGAGCGCTTGGCAACTGGCATGTAATTACAAGGGTTACAGCGAACCGAATCATGTGATCGCCATTTGCAGACTTCCAGTCACCTCCTGGCAAGCACTGTCTGTCACGCTGTATATTGACAGCCCCTCAGAGACATTTAGTAATGAAACAGTTAACTAGTGTGTCTTATTGGCTCCTCCTCTGGTTTCACTTCCTTTTCCTCCTTCTTCTTCCTTCTTAACCTCCATGATGTAAGAAGCATCTGTTCTCCTGTCCCTTGAGACAGTCTTTTATTTGTTTTATCTTTGTTTTTAAATAAATGATTAAGGCTTCTATCCATTGACCTCCGGAGTTAAGGTCCTAACAGACTTTAATTTCCGTGACACTGTCAATAAAGCCAGATTTGCTTAAAAACCAGATGACTCATTTAACAATTCGCTTAAGAACCATGGCAAAAAAAATATATAAAAGGTCATAAAAATCAGCCACAACTCACTTAACAACCATCTTGCTTAGCAATGAAAATTCTTGTCTCAATTGTGATTGTAAGTCAAGGATTACCTATATATCCAAGAAACAGGTGGTATACATTCTTAGAAACAAGGATAAATCTACAAAGGTGCAGCAAAATGTAGGAAAATCCCAGCCCATTTAGTTGTGGCTCTAAGGTAGTGCTAAATATGGAACTGGTCACTAAATGGTTGCTCACCTCTGTCCATTTCAATATGAGGCAGCTCCCTATACATTTTTATCTATAACAATTTTATAACTACAGTTTTAATATACAGTATTGCTATAACCAACATGTGCATTCTAAGATGTCCCCAAGTCAGTAGTGGGTTTCACATAGCTTTTGCTACCGGTTCAAGAATGGGAATGCGTAGGCGGGCACACAATGCTTCTGCGCATGCGCAGAGTGTTTTTGATGACATCCAGGTGGGTGGGTGGAGTCTCCAACCATCGCTCCCAGTTCGCCCCAACCGATGTAAACCCACCACTGCTACAAGTGGGAAGGAGTAGAATTACACTACGCTTCATCCCCAAACAATGACATGGAAAGTCATACATACAGGGTGCATTCCAAAAGTAATGCAATTTAATTTGCCGCACCGCTCCTATTGGTCAGAGTGGGACCAAAGCACTTGGAGTAGGGGGGGTGATACTAAACTTTGCCATGAAACCGGTCACAGTGCTCTCCAAGCTGTGGAAGCGACAGGACGTCAGTTATTGTATACCTCTGCACACCGACCGTATGGAAATTTCAAGTGAACTTTTGCAACCTATAGAAATTGAACCTGATTATTTGGACAATGTCATCACTGGTGATGAAACCTGGGTTTTTGAATATGACCCAGAAACAAAATGCCAAAGCTCTGAGTGGCACACTGACCAGTCCCCCAAGCCCAAAAAGGCAAGAATGAGCAAATCAAAAATGAAAACAATGCCCATTGCCTTTTTCGACAGTAAAGGAGTGGCCCATAAGGAGTTTGTTCCTCAAGGACAGACAGTTAATGCTGCCTACACCAGGTGGCCAAACACCAGGTGCCAACCCTTCCCCATCCCCCCTATAGTCCTGACTTCGCCCCAGCAGACTTTTTGTTCCCTCGGATTAAGGCAGCCCGTTTTTCATCCATAGAAGAGATCCAATCAGCCGTGACAAAGACCTTGTGAGATGTCCCCGAAGACGCCTTCCAGAGCCCATACCGATCATGGCAGAGTCGCTGGAAAAAATGTGTAGAGGCCCAAGGAAAGTACTTTGAAGAATTGTAAGTGTTTGTGCAAATCTGTTCAATAAATTACTTTAAAAAAAATAATTGCATTACTTTTGGAACACATCCTGTAGTGCCCAACATGAATCCAAAAAGTATGTAAGTAAAACTCTTTCCCTTTAGCAGTGCAACTAATTACGATCTTCTGTCCTACACATTTATACACGGGCACCATGGAGCTGTAAAAATCTTGATATTGGAAAAGGAGTAATTGATCAATTTTGTTCTCCCTAAAATTTGTCAATGTATTAACAGGAGAAAGGCTAAGATCTCAGTCAGGCCCACCAGGCCTCCCCATCCAATTTTTCTCCCACCTTTCAGGCCTGTTTCCTGCTATTTGTCAAATGAATCATGTAAGCTTGCCAAATAGCACTTGTGAAAATGCCTTTGCATTGCACACACTGTTGATGTTCAGCCTCAGTGAATACTTGGAATAATGGTGCTCCCCCTCTTGCTCATGGCACGGAGGAAGCAAAAAGACAGGTACGACCTTTTTTCAGCTTGGAAATCCCATGGCAAAAAGCCCTGCCTCTTCAAATTATGCAGCCTGTAAAACTGGTTCTGCTGGACAGATAATGTGGTGGGGGCATTCAGGAATATTAATAGCACTAGCAAATCTCTTAATTTTGTAAAAACGGGAGAGGCTTTAAACCATCTCATTCAAACCATTAAACAATTACAAACTCTTAACAAATACAGACAGACAAGACAATACAAGACAAGACCAGACCAACAGACAGACAGACACAGGCCAACCGACCAACAGACAGACAGACAGACAGACAGACAGACAGACAGCTTCTATGTGCTATGCGCCCGCTACCGCACGAATCCCAGCGACCGATAAGGTCCCACAGAGTTGGCCTTCTCCAGGTCCCGTCAACCAAACAATGTCATTTGGGGGGCCCCAGGGGAAGAGCCTTCTCTGTGGCAGCCCCAGCCCTCTGGAATCAATTCCCCCCGGAGATTAGAACTGCCCCCACACTCCTTGTCTTTCATATATTACTCAAGACCCATCTATACCGCCAGGAATGGGGGAGTTGAGACACCTTTCCCCCAGGATTTTTTATATTTATGTTTGGGTATGTATATGTTGTTTGCTTTTTTAAATATGATAGGGTTTTATGTGCTTTTTAATATTAGATTTGTTTTCACTGGAATATTGTTTTTATTATTGTTGTGATCCGCCCTGAGTCTTCGGAGAGGGGCGGCATACAAATCTAATAAATTGAATTGAATTGAATTGTGTTTATGCATATACACATGCATACCAGCGGTGGGATGCTTCCACTATGATCTGGTTCTAAGAGCCAGTAGTGCCAGAGGTGGAGGCTCCGCCCACCCACCCAAGACGGTTCTGCACATACGCAGTAGCACCGCGTAAAAGAGCGTGCATGCAAACCGGTAGTAAAGGGTTTTAGAACCCACTACGGATGCACACCGGGGGGGGGGTGTTCTAAAACCTTTTACTTTGCTGCTGGTTCGCTTTCTCTCGCGCCATGTAGCTGCCCCACGTAGGCGCACACGCACAAACCACAGTGCCAAAAAGTCCGGGGGGGAAATAGAAAATAAGCTGAGGAAAAAAGTCGAAAACAAGGGGGCGAATCATGTGCAGTGCTGGAAACTCGGCTTCTACAAATGCTCAGAAGAAGAAAAATTCCCCCCAAAAAATCCCCAAAAAAGATGGTGGTGCCCTTAGACGAATCAGCAAACCGGTCCTAACCAGGAGGAACCCACCTCTGATGTATACGTATATATAGGCGATCCTCTTCCTCAATTGGGACAGGCAACTCCAATGCTAAGCCACACAATTACAAAGGGAAACATCATGTGGTAGCATCCAACTTACATTCAGTTCCAGCTCAATAAGTGAATCAAGCAGTCATTAAGTGAGATATCACTGACCATGAACTTCCTGCCATTGATTTTGCTTGTCAGAAACTACCTGTGAAGGTTACCAATAATGATCCCATGCAGGGGTGAAATCGGAAAAATTTCCCCACTGGCTTGGTGGGCGTGGCAGGGGAAGAATGTTGCTAAATCTCCATTCCCACCGCACTCTGCGGCCAGCCAGAGGTACTATTTGCCAGTTCTCTTAACTACTCAAAATTTCCGCTACTAGTTCTCCAGAAATTGTCAGAAACTGCTGAATTTTACCCCTGATCTGATGACTGTATACATCCGGGGTCACATACCTGAATTTATTTATTTATTTATTCATTCATTCATTCATTCATTCAGTTAGCTTTACTAGATAAATGGTCAAAGCAATGGAAACTGCAGTTTAATGTTTCCAAATGTAAAATAATGCACTTGGGGAAAAGGAATCCTCAATCTGACTATTGCATTGGCAGTTCTGTGTTAGCAAAAACTTCAGAAGAGAAGGATTTAGGGGTAGTGATTTCTGACAGTCTCAAAATGGGTGAGCAGTGTGGTCGGGCGGTAGGAAAAGCAAGTAGGATGCTTGGCTGCATAGCTAGACGTATAACAAGTAGGAAGAGGGAGATTGTGATCCCCTTATATAGAGCGCTGGTGAGACCACATTTGGAATACAGTACTGTGTTCAGTTCTGGAGACCTCACCTACAAAAAGATATTGACAAAATTGAACGGGTCCAAAGACGGGCTACAAGAATGGTGGAAGGTCTTAAGCATAAAACGTATCAGGAAAGACTTAATGAACTCAATCTGTATAGTCTGGAGGACAGAAGGAAAAGGGGGGACATGATCGAAACATTTAAATATGTTAAATGGTTAAATAAGGTCCAGGAGGGAAGTGTTTTTAATAAGAAAGTGAACACAAGAACAAGAGGACACAATCTGAAGTTAGTTGGGGGGAAGATCAAAAGCAACATGAGAAAATATTATTTTACTAAAAGAGTAGTAGATCCTTGGAACAAACTTCCAGCAGACGTAGTTGGTAAATCCACAGTAACTGAATTTAAACAGGCCTGGGATAAACATATATCCATTGTAAGATAAAATACAGGAAATAGTATAAGGGCAGACTAGATGGACCATGAGGTCTTTTTCTGCCGTCAGTCTTCTATGTTTTTATGTTTCTATTCATTCATTCATTCATTCATTCTAATTTTTTTACGCTGCCCTTCTCCTAGACTCAGGGCGGCTTACAACATGTTAGCAATAGCACTTTTTAATAGAGCCAGCATATTGCCCCCACAATCCAGGTCCTCACTATAATATAATAATAATGTGGCCACAGGGGTGATGGGACAGGTGGTCATGAAGAACTGGTCGTAACTTTCCTTTTTCAGTGCCGTTGTAACTTCAAAAGGTCACTCAAGGAGAAGTCTGTAAGCAAGGACCCCCTGTAGACACATGCACATACACATATATTCATTGTCTACAGTCAGTTTTGACCTAGGATTGGCTATTTAATGATTTTTTGAAATTATATAACAGATTAATATAAAAAGGCTACTTATGGTTCATTCTTGATGTTATGATTAATGACCCTCATCTATGGTCACATAACTGCATTTTGGGTCAAGCAGCTCACATTTATAGCAATAGCATTTAGACTTATATACCCGCTTCAGAGTGTTTTTACAGCCCTTTCTAAGCAGTTTACAGAATGAGCAACATTCTGGGTCCTCATTTTGCCCACTTTGGAAGAATGGAAAGGTGAGTCAACCTTGAGCCAGTGGTAAGATTTGAACTGCTGAACTACAGCTAACAGTTAGTTGAAATAGCCTGCAGTGATGTACTCTAACCACTGTGCCATCCCGGCTCTTATGTCACCCCAGTCACACAGCAACTAGCTGTCACCTACAGTTATGTGACTGCAATTTGTGACATTTTTGGACAGATTTCAGTGTTTTTTGCCAGTTTTTACCAAAAAAGCCCATTTGGAGAAATGGATTTGCTTAATGGCTATGGTGATCTGCTTTACAACCATAGTAAAAACAGTCACTAAATTGAGCGCAGTCAAGTGGTACTTTGACTTACAACCAAATTCAGGGCTCCACTGCACTCATACATCAATGATTACTTGGGTATGTAATAAATTTATTTTATTTTATTGCCACATTTATTTATATCCCACTGTATTATTTTTACAAATAACTCAAGGCAGCAAATATATCCAACACACCTTTCTTCTCCTATTTTTCCTACTACTACTAATACTACAACAACAACCCTGTGAGGTGGATTGGGCTGAGAGACAGTGTGACTGGCCCAAAGTTACCAAAATGGCTTTCATGGCTAAGGCAGGATTGGAACTCAGAATTTTTTGCTTTAAATCTTCCTGGGAAGTAAAAAGAGAGGAACGACAAACCTATCACCTTCGATATCATAACAGCAGGTAGATTGGTAAATCGTCATTAAAAATGTTATCAGTTGTGTCTGTTTGGCTAAAACACTGTCAGGCTGTAAATTCACCTCTGGAGGTAAGGCATGTGCTTGCTGGTATATGCCAGAGGGGTTTCTGGGAATGAAGCTCTGCTCCAAAACTATTCCAGTTATTCCTATGACTCAGCTGCTGAAATCTTTTTTGTGGTCACATGGTGGAGTGCTTAGTCAGTCTCTGTTCCAGCAGCAACTGGATACAGGAAAGAGATATCACATCGGAGAAAAAAAGCTACTTTATCTTATTCTTGTATTAAAATGATCTCTCGTTTAAAATTGGGGGGGATTTTTAGGGGGAAAATTGTCTACAGGTAAGAAAGTAGAGAGATAAGCCCAGTGGTGAGCTACTCCCGGACGGAGGTGGGGGGGGAACACAGTGGGGTAGTAAAAATGGAGCTCCACCCCAGAGCACCTAATTTGTACTGAAAGATGTTGAAAAAAAATGCAGGCGTCCTGCCTAAGGCACGCCCACATTGTGATAGTAAAAAATTTGGTAGCCCTTCACTGGTCATAAGCCATTATCACTTGGTTTCGAGAAGAAAAATCATCTGTACAGGTAGTCCTCAACTTACGATCACAATTGAGGAAGTGGCTCTTCCTCAGTAATGGGGGGGGCAGTGGGGGTAGTAAGTTTATGCACTATTTACTTAATAGTTTTTATTGTCCTTCTCTAGTACCTTAGTATGATCCTTAATTACTTTTAAAATAGAAAATAATTAAATAGTATGTTTTTACCCATAATTTAATAATTTGAATCATTACCTAGAACTGACCTTCGGAGAGGGGCGGCATACAAATCTAATAAATTATTATGATTATTATTATTATTATTATTATTATTATTATTATTATTTATAGCAATTAAAGAAAATTGAGTTAACACCCTTGTGGTACAAAGCCTTAAAATGTTACTGTGCTCCTCAACAAATAATGCTGTCTATCATTTGTCCTTTTTGTGGCTATTCAAATAATGTGACTTAATCAACTGAAAAAGAATCCAAGCACCTTTTCCCCACCCAGTCACATGACTTTTTACCCACCCCAGTCCATAGTTCCCTCTAAGCTGAGCAGTGAGCAATGGCTCACTTAAAAATCATCATCAACTCAGAGTTTTTCAAACCTGCCCAGAAGCCGAGAGGGAAAGAGTGAGAGGGAAAGAGTGCCGCCCAGTCCCGAAGGGACTGCCGCTCAGACACTATACTTTTCCGCCCCCCCCAAAAAAAAAATTAGAGGGAACACTGCTAGTCACATGATTGTCAAACCACTCCCACCTGGTAAAATGGCTGACAAGCTACTTCTACCCGGTCTCATGACCATCAAGCCACACCCACAAAATAAGCCAGGCCCACAGTGTGGCAGTAAAAATTTTGGTAGCCCATCACTGCTCTTCCTGCAGAATCACCCAAGGACCTCTCCTTTCTGAAGCTACCTCACCAACAGACACCGCAACCAGAAAGATTCAGAGCCATCAGGAATCTGACTGCTTGCACAGAACACCAGCTCATCTCCCCACCCAAATGGTACCTATCTATCTACTTGCATAGAATATGCTTTTGAACTTTTCGGCGGACAGAAGCTGAGACAAGTGACAAGAGCTCATCCTGCCACACAGTGTTAGAACTCGAACTTGAGTCATCACAATTGATGTTGCTAAGTGAGAAATTTGTTAAGTGAATTTTGCCCCAGTTTACGACTTTTCCCGCCATGTTTGTTCAGTGAGTCACTGTAATTGTTCAATTATTAACATGGTTGTTAAGGGAATATGGCTTCTCCATTGACTTTGCTCATCAGAAGGTCGCAAAAAGGGAGATCAGGTGACCCCGGGGCACTGTAACCGTCATAAATGTGAGTCAGTTGTCCAGCATCCGAATAGTAAATCATATGACCATGGGGAGGATGCAATGGTTACAAGTGTGAAAAATGGTCATAAGTCACTTGTTTTCAGTGACATCGTAACTTTGAACAATTGAATGAACAATTATAAGTCGAGGACTACTAGTATTAAAAATCAACACCAGTAGTGGGTTCTAAAACCCGTTACTTCCGGTTCGCTCACATGCTTGCGCAACATTTCTGGGTAGCGCCTCCCACCAGTGGTGCTACTGGTTCACAGAACCAGGCTGAACTGGGAGCAATCCACCGCTGGTCAACACTCCAGTAAGATGTGCCCGTCCCTTCCCAAACTTCCTGAACAGCCTTGCCTGAATTTAAAAAAATAAAAAACTACTGTACTGACAACTTACAAAGGCTCATTCTGATGCAGGGAGTGGATCTTACACTGGTTTTTCAGAATGTAAGTAAAATCAGTGGGACAACTTGCCTCCAGAAGTTGTGAATGCTCCAACACTGGAAGGAATGATTGAAAGTATACACGATTTTTTGTGTTGTTTATGTACTTTATGCTATTTGCTGTTTTATTGTTGTTACATTGTATACTGCTTTTTAGGAGTTGTGATTATTGTGAGCCACGCAGCCTCCTGCTGGAGTTGGGCGGCATATAAATACTGTATCACAAAAGTAAGTAAGCCGCCCCGAGTCTACGGAGAGGGGCAGCATACAAATTTAATAAATAAGTAAGTAAGTAGGTAGGTAGGTAGGTAGGTAGGTAGGTAGGTAGGTAGGTAAGTAAGTAAGTAAGTAAGTAAGTAAGTAAGTAAGTAAGTAAGTAAGTAAGTAAGTAAGTAAGTAAGTAGGTAAATTTTTAAGAAGACATTTGTCTGGAATGATAAAGGGCAGTGATGGCGAACCATTTTTTCCTCGGGTGCAAAAGCACACCCATGTGTGCACTACTGCACATGCTCAAGAGCCCACACCCATAATTCAATGCTGCCTTGCCACCCATGCATGTGCACATGATCCACCCTGCTCCCCCATTTCCTGGGCCCGGTGGGTGCGTTTTTGTTCTCCCCAGGCTCCAGAGGCTTCTTTTCTGCCCCTCAGAGGCCTTTCAGAAGCCGAAAATGCTTTCCCAGAGCCTCCGTGTAAGCCAAAAATCAGATGGCGGAGCACAAATGCATGTTGGAGCTAAGCTAGGACAACAGCTCATGTGCCAGCAGATACGGCTCCATGTGCCACCCGCAACAAGGATGCCATCACTGATATAGCGTTTCCTGCCTAAGCAGGAGGTTGAACTAGAAGACTTCCAAGGTCTTTCAACTATTTTAGTCTTAGTCTTAGTCTTGGTCTTGTTCTCACTTACAGCACTGAAGAGAGTACATTAGCTCAGTGAAGATGAGATAGAAATTATTTTGTAGAACCTCTTCTATGCCTACAGACAACTGGTGACTGGGCTTTATGAGTTAAACCTGGTTAATATCTTCTAAATGGCAACCTGAGAAAATTCTGAAACTGAAGCTCTGTTGTAATCCTGTTGAAGTTTTCTGGCATTCATTTCTCATGAGATTGCAAAAGAGATAAGTCTGGGTTGAAACCCAACCCTGCACTGAAATGCAGTGCCATTTAAGAAGAGAATGCATATTAGGACCAACTATGCCAACTGTGCTGCATTCTTGCATCTAAATGAGTTTAATTCTAAACCAGTGTTTCTGAACTTTGGCAACTTTGAGAAGTATGAATTTCAACTCCCAAAACTCCTCGTCCAGCATGCTGGGGCACTCTGGGAGCTGAAGTCCACATGTCTGAAAGTTGCTAAGACTGAACTCTAAACCAGTGATTTTCAACCTTTTTTGAGCCGCAGCATATTTTTTACATTTACGAAACCCTGGGGTGCATTGAGCGGGGGGAGGGTGGGGGCTAAAAAAACTTTGGACAAAAAAATTCTTTCTCTCTTCCTCCCTTTTGCTCTATTTCTCTCTCCTTCCCTCTTTCTCTCCCTTCCTTCTTTCTCTCTCCATCCCTCTTTCTCTTCCTTCCTTCCTCTCTTTTTTGCTCTTTCTCTCTCCCTTCCTACCTCCCTCTTTCTCGCTCTATCCTTCACTCCCTCTCTCTATCCTTCACTCCCTCTCTTTCTCTTTCTCTCTCTCTTGCTTTCTTTCTCTTGTTCTTTCTCTCTCTCGCTCTTTCTCTCTCTCTCTTGTTCTCTTTCTCTCTCTCGCTCTTTCTCTTTCTTTCTTGCTTTCTTTCTCTCTCTCTCTTGCTTTCTTTCTCTCTCTGAGCTTCGCGGCACACTTGACCATGTCTCACGGCACACTAGTGTGCTGGAGCACACTGGTTGAAAAACACTGCTCTAAACCATACTAATTTGTTTCTGCCCCAAAGGTGCTTTTTCAGGAGGTAAATGTATTGTGCAGTGGGTTGCAACAGGCAAGAACCAGCATAGATACAACTCCACTTGCACCAAAATACCTTCCTCGATCAGACTTGAAATACTGAGATTAGACAATTTACAACTACAGTATGTCACCACCGACCTGATCTAAATGTACTTCATAAAATCATATACCAATATATCCTTTGTGTTAATGACTACTTCACCTTCAACCACAACAATACACGAGCACGTAATAGATTCAAACTAAGTGTAAACTGCTCTAAAGCCGACTGCAGAAAATACAACTTCAGCAATTTATTTATTTGTTTGTTTGTTTATTTATTCATTTATTCATTTAATTAATTAGATTTGTATGCCGCCCCTCTCCATAGACTCGGGGCAGCTCACAGCAACAATAAAACAATGTACAACAAATCTAATAATTTAAAAAACACTAAAAACACTATTATTAAAAGCAAACATACACACAAACGTACCATGCATAAACTGTATAGGCCCGGGGGAGATGTCTCAATTCCCCCATGCCTGACGGCAGAGGTGGGTTTTAAGGAGTTTACGAAAGGCAAGTAGGGTGGGGGCAGTTCTAATCTCAGGGGGGAGCTGGTTCCAGAGGGTCAGGGCTGCTGCAAAGAAGGCTCTTCCCCTGGGCCCTGCCAAACAACATTGTTTAGTCGATGGGACCCGGAGAAGGCCAACTCTGTGGGACCTAACCGGTCGCTGGGATTCGTGCGGTAGAAGGCGGTCCCGGAGATATTCTGGTCCGATGCCATGAAGGGCTTTATAGGGCATAACCAATTGTGACCGGAAACTGATCAGCAACCAATGCAGACTGCGGAGTGTTGGTGTAACATGGGCATACCTAGGGAAGCCCAGGATTGCTCTCGCAGCTGCATTCTGCAGGATCTCAAGTTTTCGAACACTTTTCAAAGCGTAGCCCCATGTAGAGAGCATTACAGTAGTCGAACCTCGAGGTGATGAGGGCATGAGTGACTGTGAGCAGTGAGTCCCGGTCCAGATAGATGGAATGATAGAGTGATCAATGCCTGGAATGCACTACCTGACTCTGTGGTTTCTTCCCAAATCCCCAAATCTTTAACCTTAGATTGTCTAGTTGGCCTCTCCCCATTTCTAAGAGGTCTGTAAGGGGCGTGCACAAGTGCACCACTGTGCCTACTGTCCCTGTCCTACTGTCCTCATTTATCATTACTTTTTACTTATGTTATGTTTTTACAAATTACTACTATCCTACACATGTTTAACAAATAAATAAAATAAAAATAAAAACAGTGTTTGACTCCAACCGAACTGAGAAACAACAAGAAAATCCCTATACAGTAATTTATACTATGGGACCACAGGGCCTTAACCAATCATAATATTAGAAAGAGCCCACCCAAATATGAATGTTGTAAGGTTCCCTCCAAAACGGTCGATGTTAGGGTCATTTGAAGGTTAGTTTGACTTGAGTTGGATTTAACACAACCATGTATATCCAATATATAATAAACTGGACTTTCTTGTTTTTCTTTTGAAAAACAAAAGAAAAACAGAAAGAAAAAACAAGGGAGTCCAGTTGTCCCCTGAAAAAGCACCTTTGGGATCACCATGACCTGGATGATTGAGAATCTCTTCTTCTTCTTGTGCCATATCCGTCACTGGACATTGGCAATTACGTTGGCAATCCTGCAAATCTCTACACACTTTTAATCTATTTCTGATTAGCATGTATAAACTTCGTCATTAGCATGTGTAAACTTCATCATTAGCATGTGTAAACTTCGTCATTCACCATGCACATCACATCCTATCATTTTTGAAGAAGTTACAGCTAGCCCTCGACTTACAACAGTTCCTTTAGTGACTATTCAAAGCTACGTCATTGAAAAAGAGCATGAGATCAAAATTAGATGCTTGGCAAGTGACTCATGTTGATGACTGCCGCAGTGTCCCTGGGTCATGTGATCTCCTTTTGCGACCTTCTGACAAGCAAAGTCAATGGGGAAGTCAGATTCACTTAATAACCATGCTACTAACTTAATAACTGCAAGTGATTCACTTAACAACTCTGTCAAGAAAATGAGGCAAAATCACTTTTAACAAATGTCTCACTTAGCAACAGGAATGGCTCAATTGTGATTGTAAGTTGTACATACATGGGTTAAATATCCTGATTTAACGTTAGGTATAAATGGCATTAATTTTGTTTAAAACTGCTGAGTAGCACAGAATGGAGCTTTGCCATATGCTATTAAAACATTAATTACATAGATTCTGCTCTTTGTGTAACTACAAAAGGATTATTTCTGCATTTAAATGGCAGTAATTATCAAAGCAGCCAGAATATATTTGAGTTAGCTATGCTAAAACAGGCTGTGGAAGGGGCGGGGGGGGGGGGGTATTATCTAAACTTCTTTTTTAAAGATTGCATATAAGTACAATAAAAAATAATGGTATTTATTTCAAGTAGTACTCTGATATTAAAACAAACCACAAGGCTCTGGAAAAATTGCGATGTGTGAAACTGCCTGGGAAAATTAGGGGATTTCCATCCCTTCCTGCTGGGGGGAAAAAAAAGTAACATAGCTTTAGAGGAGGGGAAAATAGTCCTCGAAAAGCAAAGTACAGTACAACTCCCTTAAAGGGGCGGTCTCTCATAATGAAGGCCATTGACAAACGGAGTAAGAAAAGCGGCGCTCTTATGGAAATGTTAACCGTGCTTTCAGTTTAAATAAGAGAGTTAAATGAATGCAGCTCGGTTACTGCAAGGGGGGGGGTAGGTAAAAGAAGGAGAAAGGGAGTTTTTCCCGGGTAGGAAAAACAAAACAGTTGGGGGGGGAGGCGTTTAGCCTGGATGTAAACACCAGTCGGCAAGCGTGACAAAAGGCAGAAGGAGACAGAAGAGGGACACGCACACGCTCTTTATAGAGGCTTGAACCTGGCTTAGGTGTTTTTCCCGCCTCGCCCGCCTCAAGGACAGATCCCGGTACTTGCCCACAGCCACTTGGCCTCCTATTCCGGTCTCGGTTACACACGTGCGACGGCGCTGGAATTCCTATCCGGGGCTCCTCTTATTAGCGCGCCCGCAGGCAATCTGAGGAAGCCACGAAAGGCGCTCAGTTGTTACACTTGGACTGGAAAGTTGTTTCTGACTTAAGTTGTCTTGCCGGCTTAAGTAGGGCTGAAATCCTTTTAGGATTTGGGAAGCACAAAGGGCTGAGCTTCATGATATCAGAGTTGGAAGGGGTTCATGGAGGGCATCTACTCCAACCCCTGCTCCAGCAGGAGATCATATACAGGGCTGGGCGTCTATGATAACTTTTACGACCTGTACACTAAGATAGATAATTCTCTCTCTCTTTCTCTCTTGCTATCTATCATCTATCTATCTGAGTCTCGGGAGAAGGGCGGCATAGAAATCAAATAAAATATCTATATGTCTATATCATCTATCTATCTCAGTCTCAAGAGAAGGGCGCCATAGAAATCAAATACTGTAAAATAAATATCTATATCTGTCTATCTATCTATCATCTACCTATATCAGGAGAAGGGCGCCATAGAAATCGAATAAAATATCTATATGTCTATCTTTATCATCTATCTATCTCAGTCTCAGGAGAAGGGCAGCATAGAAATCGAATAAAATAAATTATCTGTCTTTCTTTCTATCATCTATCTATCTTCTATCTATCTATCTATCTATCATTACCTATATCAGGAGAAGGGCGGCATAGAAATCAAATAAAATATATGTCTATCTTTATCTATCATCTATCTCAGTCTCAGGAGAAGGGCAGCATAGAAATCGAAAAAAATAAATTGTCTTTCTTTCTATCATCTATCTATCTATCTTCTATCTATCTATCTATCTACCTATCATCTACCTATATCAGGAGAAAGGCGGCATAGAAATAAAATAAAGTATATGTCTATCTTTATCTATCATCTATCTATCTCAGTCTCAAGAGAAGGGCGGCATAGAAATCGAATAAATAAATAAATACATAAATATCTATCTATCTTCTATCTATCATCTATCTCAATCTCAGGAGAAGGGCAGCATAGAAATTGAATAAAGAAATAAATATATGTGTCTCTCTATATCTATTTATCTATCATCATCATCATCTCACAGCATTTGAAACCTCTTGGCTTCACTTCTGAGCAACAGAGAGCAAGATGTTACTGTGCTATTGCAGTGCTGGTTGAGGAATTCTGGGAGTTGGAAGTCCACAGTTGCCAAGGTTGCAGAGATTAAGGGTTAAGGAGAACCTTGATCTAACTAATTTTGGATTCTGAAGTGCAACTGAGAAAACTTGATCTATAGCAATAGCATAGCAATAGCATTTAGATTTATATACCCCTTCACAGTGCTTTACAGCCCGTTAAATGCAATCTTCCCCAGGTAAGCCTGTGGAGAAGGTTTAAGATATAGTTTAGGCATCTTCCTTCTTTGGATTGCTTCCCCCATCTTGACGTATGAGTTGGACGAAGGCCGCTCTTTATTATTTTTTTCCTCTTGTCATAATTTGACAATCTTCACACTTAGAATGTGTCAAAGCTCCCAAATCGTAGATCAGAATCAGATAAAGTTTTTGAATTAGAATGGAGAGTGTTATACCCACCCACTTTGTTGTGTTAATGTCAATCTGTTCTGAATTATCCCAGGGTGCTCTGGAATTTGGACTTTGGATCCAGCGCACAGCCCTACTTGAGAATGTCAGTAAGACACCAGCATGGAATAGATCCAAGTGGATCACTTCAAGCCAGGGTCATTCCAATTTCAGTTTAGAAGAACAAATTTTGCAGCTGTTGAAGACGTTGGAGCGTGATTCTGTTTTATGACTTCTTTTGGCAGGGAAATTGAATTGCATAAAGAAAGACTTGTATGTCAGTCACTGGACAATTACGTATATGTAATTCTCATTTTTCAATGTGTACATCTCTCGTGGTAAATCCCACCTTTTCTGTACTGTCTTTCTTTCACCCCTAGAAGTATGAAGGAAGAATGTCCTAATTAGAAAATAGCTTTTAATTTGCAGGAAGGAAAGCCATTGTTCTTCACAAAGTTTATTTCTTACAAGTACAGTATATGTTAGGTTTCCTGTCACAAACACTTATGCTTTTTCATAATTCATAACAATCTGATTGGGGTAGATTTGGGTGAGAAATAGTGAGTGACCATATATAGTACAAAGCTAAGAGTATGAATTTATTTTTAATCACTATACCACATAAATAATTTCAAATTCTTGTGCATGATTTGAAGTGGGGAAATAACTTGCTCCAATTCTTGCTCATTTTTAAAACTTCCTCACTATCACATATCTAAATCAAAATGAAAAATATAAAAATTCAGTGAATAGCCCATGGATTAAGTTCAGTAATTTTCACTGAACTGAGAAACATGATTTTCTTGGCTAGATTCATAGTAGATCTTATCAATGCCTTTTAACCCTCAACAACAAATGAGAACAATTTATATCTTTCATAATGCTCCTGGTTTAGTTTAATGCTAAGATGTAGAAGAAAAACAGTGGAAAATAAAAGGAAAAAAAACTTGGCTAAATTGCCTCATTTTCTAGCAGTTGAAAAAAAGAAAAACAAATGGTCTTTGGAAAAAGTCTTCTAAAATTTTGGTTCAATAGTAAAATTTTCACAGTAATTATAGCCTTTTACTGTTGCTTGTATTCTAAGATTTTTATTAATATTTATTATTTCTTCATTGCTTATTTGACCCCTATGACAACCATTAAGTGTTGTATCACATGATTCTTGACAAATCTATATTTTCTTTTATGTACACTGAGAGCATACAGTATGCACCAAGACAAATTTGTTGTGTCCAATCACACTTGGCCAATAAAGAATTCTATTCTATTCTATTCTATTCTATTCTCCAATCAGAGAGGGACGGCATACAAATCTAATAAATAAATAAATAAATGAATAAATAAATAAATAAATAAATAAATAAATAAATAAACAAACCACCCTTTTGCAGAAAGAATGAACAAACACGCTGAGACCAGTGGTGAAATCCAATTTTTTTTTTACTACCGGTTCTGTGGGTGTAGTTTGGTGGGCGTGGCAGAGGAAGGATACTGCAAAATCTCCATTCCCACCCCACTCTGGAGCCAGCCAGAGGTGGTATTTGCCGTTTCTCCAAAGTACTCAAAATTTCTGCTACTGGTATTTAAGTATACGGTATTGCGTACTTCTACTTCATGCTAAGGTTGAATACATGTAGAAATGTATACATAGAAGTATTTTTTAAAAATGAAGCCAGTGAACAATATTACAGATGTAATATTGCTGTGGGCTACAGCAGCTAGCTAATATTCCAAGTAACTTAATAATTCAATTTTTGGTGAGGTTTTCTTTTTAAGAGGGGAGACTGACTTGATGGAAGTTAGCGCACACACCCCTCTTCTAGAAAAATGAAATATCCTAGGAAACGAAAGCCCACTGCAACAACATCGCCAAAAAGGCTTCAAGAGTTGTTAACCTAATCCTACGTAGCTTCTGCTCCATTAATCTCACACTACTAACCAGAGCATACAAAACTTTTGCCTGACCAATCCTTGAATACAGCTCATCTGCCTGGAACCTGCACATTTTGGATATAAACACTCTAGAAAATGTCTAGAGATTCTTTACTAGAAGAGCCCTCCACTCCTCCACTCACAACAGAATACCCTACACAACTAGACTTACAATCCTAGGTTTGGAAAACTTAGGACTACGTCGTCTTAAACACGGCCTAAGCATAGCCCATAAAATAATGTGCTACAAGGTTTTTCCTGTCAACGACTACTTCAGCTTCAACCACAACAACACACGAGCACACAACAGATACAAACTTAACCACTCTAAACTCGAATGCAGGAAATACGACTTTAATAATCCAGTACGCAGTACCAGTAGAAAACTTTTGAATTTTTTTCTTTTTTTCCCTTCTGGACTCTGGGTATGTTTTGTATTGTAGTAAATGAGGTTGAATGTGTATAATTTTAGAAGAGCTGTGCATGTATGTGTGTGTGTGTATATACATACACATACAGTTTATATAGTACATAAAGTATATTTTTGTGTGCCTGTGTGTAATATGTATGTACACATATGGCATATATACACAGAATTAAATAGTATATTTTGGATGTTCAGTAATAGTAAATAGATAGGGAAATTGTATCTCTTTGAGGCGAGGAGAGGCCAGGCACCCTAACCCTAACCCCTGATGTGAGTGACGTCAAGTTGGCCACCTTTACTCCAGTCACATGACCTTTATGCCACCCCCAGTCAGATGATTGTCAAGCCACTCCCACCTGGTCACATGGCTGACAAGCCACACCCACAAAATAGGCCACAGCCACAGTGTGGTAGTAAAATTTTTTGCAGCTCTTCACTACTCACCAGTAGCAACTTACTACTGAACTGAACCCAGATGCCCATCACAAGACTAATGAAATCCTTGTAAAGATACAAGTCTCTATTTTGTGAGTGCGACCCTGAGATCCCTCCCCTTGCCTAAACAAGCTTAGTAAACGAACCCAGTGGGCATTTGAATACCGGGGCACTAAAATCCAGTGTTGCATTTACTGCTTGATTTGACAGCTTCCTGTTTTTGTTAATTTAAGATTTACTGCGGAGCATTGTCACTTTTAGGAGTCCCAAAAGTCATTTTAAGATTCCCATTGTTGTACAGTATATTCAGGCAATCCAGCTCTTAGAAATGAAAGGTCATCCTGCTAAACAGGTGATGTTGTGACCTGGTCATTCCTTTGCTGTGGATCTTGTACTCTGTGACCAAAGTATCCACTAGCCCTTTGATATACATATGTATTATAAGCCACTTAGTGCAATCCAGAAGGCACATAGAAACATAGAAGACTGACGGCTGAAAAGGACCTCATGGTCCATCTAGTCTGCCCTTATACTATTTCCTGTATTTTATCTTACAATGGATATATGTTTATCCCAGGCATGTTTAAATTCAGTTACTGTGGATTTACCAACCACGTCTGCTGGAAGTTTGTTCCAAGGATCTACTTCTCTTTCAGTGAAATAATATTTTCTCACGTTGCTTTTGATCTTTCCCCCAACTAACTTCAGATTGTGTCCCCTTGTTCTTGTGTTCACTTTCCTATTAAAAACACTTCCCTCCTGAACCTTATTTAACCCTTTAACATATTTAAATGTTTCGATCATGTCCCCCCTTTTCCTTCTGTCCTCCAGACTATACAGATTGAGTTCATTAAGTCTTTCCTGATACGTTTTATGCTTAAGACCTTCTACCATTCTTGCAGCCCGTCTTTGGACCCGTTCAATTTTGTCAATATCTTTTTGTAGGTGAGGTCTCCAGAACTGAACACAGTATTCACTTGGCATTTGGAAGTTGGCTGCAGATTTTCTCTGTCCTCTCTAACATCAAATCAAGCACTCTGCCCAGCATACAGAAATGAGGAAAAGCTGTTGCTAGGCGTATTGGCAGTGTTTGGGTCCAGCCGATAAACTTTGCTTCAACTTTGACATTTCACTTTTCTTTGGTGACTCATGGATGGCTACAATGCTCCCACGATTCAAGAACTGCAGGAAGCAAGCTTCCAAGTCAGAAAATAAAGCACAGCAAGATCACACACACACACACACACACACACACACCCCAAGAGAGAGCAGGATCCAGAATTATCTGGCATGGCATGAACATTAAAAGGAGATAGCACAAAAACAATCCACCTAGATTGATAACATTGGCATAGTCCAGGTCACCATTCATTCATTCATTGCAAAGTATGTAAAGTGAAGCATGGGACATCAGTAGCCTTTCAGTGGTTTCTGGCTACTTCACCATGAGCTCCAATGGCTAGAGCAATTGGGAGTTAGCATTCAGCAACTTTTGGAAAGCAGCACGCTGCTATATGAGAGATTGAGGAAAATATATTTGACCAAGAAGCAGGGCTAAAGGACTTGAAAATTATTTCCATCAGAACTTAATGATTCCATGACATGCTTTTTTTTAAAAAAAATATTTTTATTATTTTCAAATTTAAAAAAACCAAAACATTACAAACAAACATAAAAAGACTATACAAAACACAAAACATGAAAAGGAGCTACAATTGCTCCGCTCAAAATAGAAGTCTTCTTAATACAAAAAGGAAAAACTATTATAGATTAGGTCAGTTCAGAGAAAAAAACACATTTATAACAAAATTCTATCATAGCATATTTCAATCTAATAAATTTAACTATTTAACTATTTATTTTAACATCATTAAGCATTTTTTTATTCCACCAGATATCGACCATCTGCCAAATTTTATAAAATTGTGATTCGTCTTGGTTATTCCACCGCCTCGTCATCATATCTAACTCTGCACATTCTATAATTTTCCTAAATACCTCCTCTTCTTTAGGTATTTCCGTTTCTTTCCATCTTTGTGCAAAGACAATCCTAGCAGCTACTAAAATATGAGTTATTAAATAATATATTTCTTTTTTATATGTATTGTTTTTGATGCCTAATAGGAAAAATTCTGGAGTTTTCCTAATTTCTTGTTGGGTAATTTCCCTTAACCATCTTTCCACCTTATCCATGACATGCTTAATTGGGTAGAATGGTACTTCATGAAAACAGCCATATCTAATCAGCTTTGGAATCAGGATTTATTTTAACCCTAAAAGTCTAGGGTTATTTTGGGTAGAACTTTGCTATAGTAGTTCCCACTTCCAAAAAAACAAGGCTTCTCTAGGAATATCCTCTTTCTGATTTATTCCAACTACTGTACTTCCTTATCAGCATCCAGAAGTGAAAAGAGGCAGGTGAAGATATTTGTCTCCTCAAAGTCTAGCACTTGATGCCTCCAAGCCTAATTGCGCCATCACTGTTTTCTTCCCCTAATACTTTGAGTAGAGTAAATAATGGAAGGAAGGGATGCACTTGCTGGTGTTGTGGAAATAATAATTGCCCAATACTTCTTTGTTTCCCATCCATTGTCCAAATTAACCAGACAACTTGGAAATGCTTGATGTTTACTTTGCAACTGCAGATCATAAACATTTGATCAAATGTTTATGTCCATATGAATTTACCCATGCAGTATGGCTATAGTAGTATTATTTAACCTTATTATTGCCTTTACTTCCCCCCTCTTATTGGTAATAATATCATTATTCTGTTTCTTTAATGTACATCCAGCGCTTCTGCTCTGGAGATAAATTCCTTATGTGTCTAATCATATTTTGCCCAGTAACATATTTAAGTCAATTAAGTGTGTTGTCTCATTAGCAAACATGCTGAGTGAAGGACCCCTAATTTAAAGTTGCTTAAACTCTTATGCCAGCCACCCATTGCTACAGGTTCAGTGAGGGTGGGTGGGTGGAATTCCCACTACCGGTTCTAAAGAACTGGTCCGAACCAGTAGGAACCCACCTCTGCCAAAGAATATGCTAGTACAGTGATGCCATGATTTCCTTGATTAAATCAGAGTCTCATTAAAAAAAGAACTGTTTTCATTATTGGTCTTCACTTTCAAGGCTCCCATTAATTGTTGTTACATTTCCCAGAACTTAATTAATATTCTATTTAAAATTATGCTATCTACTGCTATCTTTAAATCATCTCAATGTTGTAGTGGCTGTGTTATTTGGAAAAAATGGCACATGTCATGTCTGGCACATGTCATGTCACCTGCCGTGGGTTTAAAGCAGTGACGGGCCCCAGATGGGATCATGGCATGACACACGGGTTAAACATATATCTGAGATAAAAAGGCATGTTCAACCAATTATGGTTCATTAAAAATAGAACAATTGAACACAACATAGATTCACATGAAGCAAGATATTCAGCAGTATATAGAGATGGGATTGGCAATCCGTTAGCACTTTTTGATGGGTTCCGGCAGGGGCGGGAGGCTGCCCGGATGGGGAAGAATGTAGTAGGGTAGTGAAAATGGAGCTCCACCCCAGATCACCCAATTTGCACTGAAAGATGTTGAAAGAAAATGCAGGGCGTCCTGCATAAGCCACGCCCACATTGTGGTAGTAAAAAATTTGGTAGCCCTTCACTGGGTTCCAAAGGCCGGGCCAGCCGCTCGTGCACCCGACATTACCCTGGGGGGGGAATTGTTGCCCCCCTCAGAGAGGGTCCGCAACTTGGGCGTCCTCCTCGATCCACAGCTCACATTAGAAAACCATCTCTCAGCGTTTGCCCAGGTTTGCCTGGTGCACCAGTTGCGGCCCTATCTGGACCGGGACTCATTGCTCACAGTCACTCATGCCCTCATCACCTCGAGGTTCGACTACTGTAATGCTCTCTACATGGGGCTACCTTTGAAAAGTGTTCGGAAACTTCAGATCGTGCAGAATGCAGCTGCGAGAGCAGTCATGGGCTTACCTAGGTATGCCCATGTTTCACCATCACTCCGCAGTCTGCATTGGCTGCCGATCAATTTCCGGTCACAATTCAAAATGTTGGTTATGACCTTTAAAGCCCTTCATGGCATCGGACCAGAATATCTCCGAGACCACCTCCTGCCGCACGAATCCCAGCGACCGATTAGGTCCCACAGAGTGGGCCTTCTCCGAGTCCCGTCAACTAAACAATGTCGGTTGGCGGGTCCCAGGGGAAGAGCCTTCTCTGTGGCGGCACCGGCTCTCTGGAACCAACTCCCCCCGGAGATTAGAACTGCCCCTACTCTTCCTGCCTTCCGTAAACTCCTTAAGACCCACCTTTGCCGTCAGGCATGGGGAAATTAAACATCTCCCCCTGGACACGTTTAATTTATACATGGTATGCTTGTGTGTGTGTCTGTTAGTATATGGGGTTTTTAAAATCTTTAAATATTTTAATTAATTGGATTATTATGATTTATTTCACTTGTTGTGAGCCGCCCCGAGTCTTCGGAGAGGGGCGGCATACAAATCCAAATAATAAATAATAATAAATAAATAAATAAATGTGTGCTCGTGCCTGCGCATGAGATTTAACTTCTGTGCATGCACCCAAATGAAATCTCGCAGGAGGACGCTTGCGTGGGTGAGATTTCAACATTTTTTGTTCTGCAAGGGCAGAAGCAAAAAACGGGACAAAAATTGCCGAAATCTCACCTGCACATGCGCAGAAGTGAAATCTCGCACGGAGGAGATGCAAATAAACAGGTTGGGTATGCGTGGGTGCACGCCAGCCTTAGAATCCTGTACTGGTAGGAAGATTTAAGTGGAACCCTTCGCTGGTTTAAAATGTTGAATATTTACCCTAAAATGTCAGAAGACTTAAATTAACCATGTCACACAAACACATTCTCCATAAGTTTTCTAAATAGCTAATGTACATCTGAAATAAAACAAAAGTAAGACCTTTATCCTCTATATACTGCTAAATATCTTGCTTCATGTGAATCTATGTTGTGTTCAATTGTTCTATTTTTAATGAACCATAATTGGTTGAACATGCCTTTTTATCTCAGATATATGTTTAACCCGTGTGTCATGCCATGATGTTCATTTTTAACAGTTTTTCCTCATCCACACAGCCCTTAAAATCTAAGCAAAACAAACAAGCTCTCTTTGAAGTTGGTAGAAACTTGTTTTTCCCCTGAACTCAAATGGCACATATGACGAAAAGGAGGCTGTGCGTTGAAATCATAAAGAAAGACATTTTTCCTCCCTGTTTGTTGTGGTCCTCACCTACAACAATCTGTAAGAGTGACTTTATAAAACATTTTTTTAAAAAGGATATTAAGTTGCATCCTATGTATTTAATTCTGTGGTGAGCTAGATAAATAGAACAATGCAGTTTAGATCCCAGCTTATGACAGCTGTTTGGAAGGAAGCCCAGAACAGCTGAGGAACAGAAAGATGAGGAGGCTTTACAGTACAGGAGACAGAAAGTTTTTGAAGGAGGAGAATCCCTATCAAAGCACAGGGGAAAAAGAAAAACTCTTGGCAGAAATGAGGCAACCCATTAAGCTAATATTGGATTGGCTCAGTTTGTTGTGTGAATCAGGCAATCAGGCTGCCTCAGGCTATTGGGGTTAAGTAAACCATGGGAAAGCATGTTGTAGAAACACAGCCTCTGAAAAGGGTTCATTTTGCTTTGAGGAGGGATACATAATCTTTAATCTATGGTAAATTAAGAGACTGGGAAGGATTTCAAACCCTCTGAGCATTCTCTGAAGTGGGGAGGGGGTGAATGTTGTTTTGAAAGGCCAGAAAATTTAGATGTAGGTTGGGATTATAAACATTATAGAGATCAAATGGAACATTAGCTAGTCGCATCACATTAAGCCCAAACCACAATGGTTGGGTTCACACTAAACTAAAAAAAAAATCCAAATAAGTTAAATTACAGCTTGGTGCAATCCATGAATTTAGGGAGAGTCTAGAGAAAAAACACATTACAGAGCTTGCTTGGATTAAATCCAGCACTTAAAGATCCTTACCATACTGTCACTTTAACATGTTTGTACATACATGTTAATTTACTAATGAAGAAAATCAAAGTTGCTGTCAGAGTTTCATTCCATGGTAGGACACCAATAATGCTATGTGAAAAAGTTTTTTTATTTATTTGTCTAGAATTTCCCACATACAGCTTCTGGGAAGGGTCTTGAATTTCAGGTTTTTTTCCATGTCTATTTTCTGAGCACCATGGAGAACTATATAAATATTTACTGTTGGTTTTTTCTTTTACTTATAGAGGCAGTACATCTAACCTATAAAATATATAGTTTTACCTTTCCAACTCTATAAAATCCTTTTTCAAGATTCAATGCTAAGAACTCTTTAAAAAAAAAAAAACTTTATTAATTTATTAAGAATGGGGAAAAGGAATGGGAATACAAAAAGAAAGATAGGAGGGGTATGAGGCAAGCAATCTTTTTATACAGTAGCATATATATATTGTTGTATATTCATTTCAAACATTTATCTATAGACAATTATTTTGTATTCAATATTCATATTTACATAGTCTTATATCTATAAAATATAGATATAAGACTGCACGAATCCCAGCAACCAGTTAGGTCCCACAGAGTGGGTTTTCTCTGGGTCCCGTCAACCAAACAATGTTGTTTGGCGAGACCCAGGGGAAGAGACTTCTCTGTGGCGGCCCCGGCCCTCTGGAACCAACTCCCCCCAGAGATTAGAATTGCCCCCACCCTCCTTGCCTTTCGTAAGCTGCTTAAAACCCACCTCTGCTGCCAGGCATGGGGGAATTGAGATACACTCTTCCCCTAGGCCTTTAAAATTTTATGCATGGTATGTCTGTATGTATGATTGGTTTTTATATAATGGGTTTTAACTGTTTTTTAGTATTGGATTATACTGTTTTGTTACTGTTGTTAGCCGCCCGGAGTCTGCGGAGAGGGGCGGCATACAAATCCAATCAATCAATCAATCAATCAATAAATAAACAAACAAAAAAACAAAAAAACAAAAAAACAAACATAGTACGGTAATTTTATAGATTTTATAGTCACAATATATATTCCTGATAGCTTGCAGGTACTACCCCCCCTTTTTTCCCTTTCTTATCCCATCTACAATCTTTACTATAATATCTAGCTATCAATGCATATAGCAAAGCACTACGTTATTCTTAAAATGCTAAGAACTCTTAAGTATGAGGCTACAATGGATTTTGTCAGAAGTCTTACGATACTAGCAGGGTTTTTCTTCAATGGTCTTTTGAAATAATTCCCAATATAAACTTTAAACAAGTGATTAGACTGCAGATGGGAGAAGTAAGCATATTGATATGTTAACATTTGTATATACTGTGTTCAGGAACCAAATCAGATTCAGTGGCACAACCCATCTCTCTATCCTTGCTTACACAGGATCAGATTTGGCATTTTAAGTTCATTTTCCAGTGTTGAACTCTTCTTTTATAGCAGCCCAACTAGTGAAAGGAGAAGCATACCATCATGCCTAATGTCCTTGTCCTACTGTCTTATTGTACATATTTACCTATACCTACTTTGCTTTCGTTTATGTTTATACCATACCTGTTACCTTGTACATGTTTTGACAAATAAAATAAAATAATATAATATAATAAAATAAAATAAAATAAAATAAAATAAAATAAAATAAAATAAAATAAAATAAAATAAAATAAAATAAAATAAAATAAAATAAAATAAAATAAAATAAAATAAAATAAAATAAAATAAAATAAAATAAAATAAAATAAAATAAAATAAAATAAAATAAAATAAAATAAAATAAAATAAAATAAAATAAAATAAAATAAAATAAAAATAAATAAAAATAAATAAAAAACAAATAAATAAAAGTTCAGTGGATGTGAATACCATGCTGTCCTGAAATTATATACAGTGGTACCTCTACTTACAAACTTAATTCGTTTTGTGACCAGGTTCTTAAGCAGAAAAGTTTGTAAGAAGAAGCAATTTTTACCATATGTAAAAGCAAATAATGCGTGCAATTGGGGAAACCACAGGGAGGGTGGAGGCCCTGTTTCCTCCCAGGAGATTCCTAGAGAGGCCCCATGGAGGCTTCTCCCCATCTTTTCCGGTCCTGTTTCCTCCCAGGAGATTCCTAGAGAGGCCCCACGGAGGTTTCTCCCTGCCTTTTCCAGTTACAGTTTCGGAGGCTCGGGTTTGTAAGTGGAAAATGGTTCTTGAGAAGAGGCAAAAAAATCTTGAACACCCGGTTCTTATCTAGAAAAGTTTGTAAGTAGAGGCATTTGTAGGTAGAGGTACCACTGTATCTGTAAATCCCTGGACAGGGGGAAAGGTTTGGCATATTGTTAGGACTGAGCATGGACTGAGCACAATCATATACTCCTGCTGACCTGCCAGTAAGATTAAAATATAATATTTTATAGATTGTCCAAACAAATTAGATAGGAATAAGAAGCATATCTCAAAGTAAGTTCTGGAAATGTTTAAACAGTGAAATGGGAAGGTATGTCACTCTTCCCTCTGTATTTGACAGAATGTTGGCAGGTTCAGAATTGACTACGTAATTAAAAATTGAAAAACGGTTGCAAAATTGTTCCAAGGATGTGTCTCAATGAATCATCAACTCCTACTTATAGATTTTTTTATTTTTTTTTCTAAGAAGGCTTTCTCTAAGTATTAATTGGCTGAAAGAAATTTGAATCGTCCTCTTTAGGCCTTTTAGGAATAGAAAAATAGGCCTGAGATTTCTGAAGACAACCAGTTTGAGTTTACTATGTTTACCTTTGCAAGAACTGGTGTTATCAGAAACACCATACCAATCTTGGCTAAGAAGTTTAGATGTCATAGAGGTTCATATACATACAGCTGCCTAAAAACGTGTCTTTGGAGAAGGTCCCTTGTGGTAGTTCTCTTGATAATTGATAACAATCAGAATAACAATCTAATTTCAGTGTCTGGATGCTCCCTCTATTAGGCCTAACAAATCACAAAAAGTTGGGCATACTTTTGAACTCTTCTTTAAAAATGGAATCTGCTTTTTGCATTCTATCTCAGAACGGTACCCAACTAAATCTATAGGAAAGGATACCACAAATAATGTTTCATTATTTAAAGTAATTTCTGTTTTTTTATTTAGAATTAAATACAGATGGTTGACTTACAATTATTTATTTAGTATCCTTTCAAAGTTGCAGCAGCACTGAAAAATGTGACATATGACTGATTTTCACATTTATGACCATTGCAGCATCCCCAGGATCAATTGGCAACAAATGACTGTTGCACTATCCCAGGGTCATATGATCACCATTTGTAACCTGTCCAGTTGGCTTCTTCAAGTAAAGTCAATGGGGTAAGCCAGATTCAGGAAATGACAGCACAATTCATTTAACAACTGCAATGAATTGCTTAAGTAGCCAAAAAGACCCTAATAAAGATATCAACAGCTATGTCTTTTAGATTTCTTTCCTCCTCATATGGATATAATAGTTTTGAATGATCACATTGACTTGATAATCAAAACCAGTGAAGGCTCAATCTCTTGGCTAGATATTGCTAAAAGATCTTTTCTACAAGGTAAAAGAAAGCAAAATATACACGCAAGAAATCTTAGAAAGTACATTTTGCAAAGAATGTTTATTGAGCAGTGATTAAAGAGTTTCTTAATTAAAGGGAAAAAATAAATTTATTGTAAAGAAGCTTATTCTTCAAGGCTGCAGCTTATAACCTGGAAGCACTGTTTGTTTCTGTGTTGGGTGGCAACACTTGGCTTTGGCTTTGGACTTTAAACAGGTACTATTAAGGTGTCCTATAAATAGAAGACATATAGTGGAGAAATTTCTGGAGGGGGAAAAATGGACAAGGGCCAAGAGAAAAGAAGGTTTTCTGCTGTAAATCAATGCTATAAAGGCAGAAAGAGAAATGACATTTTGCCCCTCCGTTTATTATAAAATGACAATATAAATCTACCAGCAAGTCATCATGACTTCTAAAAAGTACAAATAAAATCCCACACTGTGTCTTAAAACAGCCACTGCTTCCAAATCTGTAGGTGGAATAAAATTAACGTTTGAAAACAGAAGGAACGTAGAAACACTCTTCAGTTTCTGAGTACAAATTATGCAGCTCTTGTTTTTTTCCCCTATGGAGGACAACGTGGAAAAAACAGTTACCACTACAACAGTACCCCAGTTGAACCTGAGGGGCTCAAGGGAGTTAAGAAAGGGCTCCCTTTTTCATAATTCCTACTGGTTTTTAAATAAATACGAATGATCTCGGTGTGGAGGGGCTTCAGCTCTTTGTCGCTATACAGGTAGTCCTCAAATTATGACCACGAATGAGTAGTACAATTTTTTTGTTGCTAAGTAAGAAATTTGTTAGGTGAGTTTTACCCCATTTTGCTACATTTGTTAAGTGAATCGCTGCAGTTGTTAAATTGGTAACACGGCTATTAAGTGAATTTGGTTTCCCCATTGACTTTGCTTGTTAGGAGGTTACAAAAGGTGATCACATGACCTGGGGTCATTGCAGCCATCAGAAATGTAGGTCAGTAATCAAGCATCTGAATGTAAATCACGTGACCATGGGATGTTGCAACAGTCATAAGCAGCGCTGGGTTGCACTTATCTGCATATTGGTGTGCTGCATGCGCATCCTTCTAATTCAGGTGTGCCTACTGCATGTCCCTCACGTGATTTTCCTTCCGCGCATGTGTAGAAAACAAGAACACACTAAAATCTCATGAGGAGTGCTTGCATGTGTGTGATTTTGGCAATTGTTATGCTTCCGCGCATGCAAAATATCACTGAAATTTCACGTGCGCAAATGTCCCCTCATGAGATTTTGCTTCTGCAAAATCCTCTAATAAATAGTAGTAATAATAATGATGATGATGATGATGATGATGATTATTATTATTTATTGACTCGGGGGCGGCTAACAACAATGATGAAAACAGCATGTACAATCCAATTAATAAAACAACTAAAAACCCTTATTATAAAAACCAAACATACACACAAACATACCATGTATAACTTGTAATGGCCTAGGGGGAAGGAATATCTTAACTCCCCCATGCCTGGCGATATAGGTGGGTCTTGAGTAATTTGCGAAAGACAAGGAGGGTGGGGGCCGTTTTAATCTCTGGGGGGAGTTGATTCCAGAGGGCTGGGGCCGCCACAGAGACGGCTCTTCCCCTGGGGCCCGCCAAATGACATTGCTTGGTCGATGGGACCCGGAGAAGGCCAACTCTGTGGGACCTTATCGGCCGCTGTGATTCGTGCTGTAGAAGGCAGTTCCGGATGTATTCCGGTCCAATGCCATGTAGGGCTTTAAAGGTCATTATCAACACTTTGAATTGTGACCGGAAACCAATCGGCAGCCAGTGCAGGCCACGGAGTGTTGCAGAAATGTGGGCGAATCTAGGGAACCCCACGATAGCTCTCGCAGCCGCATTCTGCACGATCTGAAGTTTCCAAACACTTTTCAAAGATAGCCCCATGTAGAGAGCATTGCAGTAATCAAACCTCGAGGTGATGAGGGCATGAATGACTGTGAGCAATGACTCCCTGTCCAAATAGGGCCGCAACTGGTGCACCAGGTGAACCTGGGCAAACGCCCTCCTCGCCACAGCCGAAAGATGATGTTCCAATGTCAGCTGTGGATTGAGGAGGACGCCCAAGTTGCGAACCCTCTCTGAGGGGGTCAGTAGTCCCCCCCCAGGGTAATGGACGGACAGATGGAATTGTCCTTAGGAGGCAAGACCCACAGCCACTCCGTCTTGTCTGGGTTGAGTTTGAGTTTGTTGACACCCATCCAGGCCCCAACAGCCTCCAGGCACCGGCACATCACTTCCACTGCTTTGCTGACTGGACATGGTGATGATGATGATGTTCAGGAAGCAAAAAAGGCCCAAAAATTCAGAAAAAAAGATGGTGTCACCCAACGGACCAGTGAAGATGGCACCACAGCAGTCTCACACAAATTGCACAATCTGGCAGTTGCTACCAGAACGGAGCGCACTGTAGGAACCCATCACTGGTCATAAGTATAAATACAAGTCCCTTTTTTCCGGTGCCGTTTTAACTTTGAATGGTTATTAAGCACGCTGTTGTAAGTCGAAGACAACATGTATCAAGTTCTGATCAGGAACTATAGTTTTTGTGAAGCACAAGGTTCTGTCAGTTGTCCCCATTCCCAATTACTCCTCACCACCTCTGCTTCTTGAAAATTTAGGAGCAAGTTCTGAAGGGGAGGGGCTTCAGTTTAATTTTACGTAAACTTTAGAATATCTCCTTTTCCAGACAACAGAGAGGAATTTATATAGGGACTTTGTAGGCTGGCCCACTGAGCTGTGTTTGTTTCACAGATTTGGAAATCCTGTTGGAATTTATTGTTTCTGATCACACTGAGATATGCTCACCTTGGGGAACAAACACCTGTGATGCTTTAGACTTCAAGCCTTGCAGGATTTCAGCAATCTGAACTTTCTGCATTTCCAGAAACAAAGGTGCAACACCGTATTTCTCTACCTTCCAAAGAATACTATAATAACTGAGGCCTTTTACCAGAACATGTGAGTTTAATCAGAACATGCCAACAGGGCAGGTACAGGCTTAAGAGATTACACAAGAGAACACAGACTTATATACAGGACGCCTTCTGAGGCAACTACCAATCACATACAAAGGAGGGTTCCCGCTTTAACAGTAACTATGCCTATGCGGCCAATCAGGACCCTGGAGAGGGATACGCGAGCTCGAATCTGACAGCCGGCTTATTGCTATGCAGACACAGCACTCCTGCCCCTTCGGCTGACACAAACATAATCTTTTAAATACCCAGGTCTGCGACAGATTCTCTCGGAGCGCCGGGGCTCTGTGGGATGTTCAGACCTCTCGATCTCGGCCGGATGGATTGGACTGGGAGCCTGGCCCACTTCTTCTTCCCTGTGACACGCTGAGGGAAAGTTTCCTGAAGATCCTGCAGCTGTGGGTGGGTCCTGAAGACACACCCCCTGGAACTCATTGGCTTCCCGATCTTCCTGCCGATCCTCCCTATTAAGTCTAATCTGATCCAGGTGTCTTTTCCAAATTCGTCCGTCTCTTAGTTCTACCTCGAACGAACGAGGCCCCAGTTCCCTGCAAACTATACCTTTCTCCCAATTCTTATGTCCTGAAAAGGCACGGGCAAATACCGCGTCTCCTACAGACACCTCACGTCTGGCAGCTTCTGGCCACTGTACTGTTCCCGCATACCCTGGGTGCAACCTGTCAAGTATGATTCGCAATTTGCGACCCATTAAAAGCTCTGCTGGCGTCTTCCCCGTGGTTACACATGGGGTGGTATGTTGAGCCATGAGCACATCAGCCAATCTAGCCTTCCAAGAGTTCTGGGGCAGCCGTTTGAGGGACTCTTTAACTGATCTAACTGCCCGTTCCGCCTGGCCATTACTGGCCGGATGCCAAGGCGAGGTCAAGGCATGTCTAATGCCAGCTGTGGCCAAAAAGGATTCAAAGAGGACTGATGTGAACTGCGGGCCGTTATCCGAGACCAGTAGATCCGGGAACCCATGCGTGGCAAATAGGGTCATTAAGGATTCTATGATGGCCTGTGACTGAGTGGACTGCATCTGGGCCACCTCTACCCACTTGGAGTATGCATCCACGGTGATTAAAAATGTTTGCCCCATGAAGGGACCGGCCAAATCTATGTGCAAGCGTGTCCAGGGGCTAGCTGGTGGTTCCCATGTTAAAGGTTCCGCTCGTGGGGGTAAAGACCTGCTCTCCTGGCAAACAGCACAGTTAGCCACACATTGCTCCACTTCCTTATCTAATGCTGGCCACCACACGTAATCCCTGGCCAGACCCTTCATTCTAACTATTCCAGGGTGCCCCTTGTGCAGCAGGGACAACACCTGGTTCCTCAGCTTGCCAGGTATAACCACTCTGCCCCCCCTTAATAGAACTCCTTTCTCTACGGAGAACTCCGTGCGACAGCGGAAAAACGGAATGAACTGGTCAGCTGGGGAAGAGTGTGGCCACCCCCTCAAAACCCATTGCCTTACCTGGGCCAGAATGCGGTCTTTTCCTGTCTCCCTAGATACCTCGGGGGCAGCCAGTACAACTGGCCCGTCTGTCAAAGCAAAAACGGAGCTGGCCGGTGCAGGGTCTGTTACTTCTTCATGTACTGGGCACCTGCTGAGTGCGTCTGCATGTGCAATGTGACGACCCGGTTTGTACATTAACGTGTAAGTGTAATTGGCCATAAAGACAATCCAGCGTGTCATACGTGGAGACAAGACAGCTGGGCTCTGGCGGTTACCTGAGAGTAACCCTAGCAAGGGCTGGTGGTCCGTCACTAACTCGAACCTTCTGCCATACAAATACTCGTGGAAACGGCGAACTCCCGCCACTAGGGCCAATGCCTCCTTATCTATTTGGCCATAGTTTCTTTCTGCTGCGGCCAAAGTCCGGGAAAAAAACGCCAAAGGGGCTTCCGAGCCGTTTGGCAATCTGTGGCTGAGGACAGCACCCACTCCGTACCTGGAAGCGTCACAGGTGAGAACTAATGGCAGACTAGGGGAATACTGAGCCAGGACACTGTTTGAGGTGAGTATCCCTTTGACCCCTCTGAAAGAAGCTTCCTCCCGCTCCCCCCAGTGCCAAACTGACCGCTTGTCCAGAAGCCTATGCAACGGCTCTGCCACCGAAGCCTTGTGCGGGATAAACACCGCATAAAAATTCAAGAGACCCAGGAAAGCCTGCAGCTCCTCCTTCGACTGGGGTCTGGGGGCATCCCAAATGGCCCTAGTCTTTTCAGGGGTGGGATGGATTCCCTTACCATCCACCCTGAATCCCAGGAAATCAACCTCTGGAACCCCAAAGACACATTTTTTTGATTTGAGCTTCAGTCCCGCTTCTTGGAATTTGAGCAATACCTGCTTAACCCTGCGAAGAAGTTCGTCCTCGGAACTCCCCGAGACCAGCACGTCGTCAAAGTAGGGCACCGTGCCTTCCAGCCCATACAGCAACCGTTCCATCAACCCCTGGAACAACCCCGGTGCAATAGAGACCCCAAATTGCAGCCTGTGGCACCTGAACACCCCCCTATGCGTTATGATCGCCTGGGCTTCTGCTGTCAAGGGGTCTACGGGGAGCTGTTGGTAAGCCTGGGATAAATCAAGCTTGGCAAAGATCTTACCATTACCCAGAGTGTGAAGTAACTGCTGCACCACTGGAAGCGGGTATGAGTGGTGAGCCAGGGCCTTATTAACAGTGCACTTATAATCCCCGCACAGTCTCAATCCCCCATCCCCTTTGAAAGCGATGACCAGTGGGGTCTCCCAGACAGCCTGGTCAACCGGCTCCAACACCCCTTGTGCAATCAGACGGTCCAATTCGGCATCAACTTTTGGCCGGAGGGGAATGGGCACCCTGCGGGGCTTCAGCCTTACAGCTGGCACTTTGGGATCAAGGCTAAAAGTAATCGGGGTTCCCGTGTAGCAACCCAGCTTGTCATCGAAGACGGAGGGGAATTCCTTAGTAAGCCCTTGAAATACTGATTCCCCCCTCACAGCGTTCACCCCCGCAACAGAAAAGCCCAAAGCCTTAAACCAGTCTAAACCCAGGAGGCTGGAGAATGGCCCGTCCACCACCATCAGAGGCAACCTGCCCATGAAAGATTTGAACATGACAGGGAATCTCCCTTCCCCCAACACCGGAATGGGCGCCCCTTGGTAGTCCCGTAGAGTCACAGTACATGGCTGCAACCGACTCCTGCTCAATCCGGGCATGCATTTCTTGATGGTGGCCCAGGAAACCAATGAATGCGCGGAGCCCGTGTCCACTTGCATGGAGCAATTCACGCCTCCCAAACGAACTGTCACGGAGATCTTGTCTGAAGAGCCTGAGGTTTTCCTCACGAACGTAGAAGCTGGGCGCGGGCAGCTATAGATGGCATTGCAGTCATCCCTCTTAGTGGAAGAAAATCTCCTCTGCCAACGGGGATTGGAACCTTGGAACTCCCTCTGCTCTCTAGGGGCGGCTGGAGGGGACCTCCGGGAACGGCAGACTCTTGCAATGTGGCCCCTGGCCCCGCAATGCCGGCAAGCCGCTTCTCTAAACGAGCAATTTGACCTATAGTGGTTTCCCCCGCAACCCCTGCAAGGGGACAGAGGGGCCCGGGGGCGGCTGGCAGGAGGCTCACGACCCCTGGAAGCACCCAGCCGGCATACCTCCTCCTCCTCAACTTCGCTGCCGCCCTCCTTTTCTGTAGCGGCTTTCGGGTTCTCTGGCACCGCTGGCACTTTAGCTGTTGCGTTCACCGAGCTGTCCATGGCTGCCAGGGATAGCGTGGAAAGCTCAAAAGCACGAGCTTCAGCTAAAGCTGTCTGAAAGGTCAAATCCCGGGTGGCCAGCAAACGGCGTTTAAGGCGGCCATCCCGGACTCCGAACACTAGCCTGTCCAGCAAGTAATCATTTAAATCTGTAAACTCGCAATATAATGCAGCCCGGCGGAGAGCGGCCACAAACTCATTAATGGATTCACCCTCTGCCTGGTTTCTCTGATAAAAAACGTAGCGCCGGGCACACCGTGACGGGGCAGGGGCATAGTGGTCTTGGAGAGTTGATAGGAAAGACTCCCAAGGCACCTCATGGATAGAGACGGGAGCGAATAAAGCTCTGGCAGTCTCGAACATCTCGGGGCCGCAGAAACCGAGAAAATAAGATCTTTTGCGGTCCCCAGAAATCTCGGTATACCCATTTGAAATTAGAAAGCAGTCGAAGCGGGCAACGTAGGAATCCCAGGTCTCCCCTTGTGGGTTGAAAGGGGGAAAAGTAAGCTGTACAGACATTGTCACTTACTGCAGATACAGATGCTGGATGGAAATGCAGGGCTGAAATCTCGTCGCCAGTATAATAACTGAGGCCTTTTACCAGAACATGTGAGTTTAATCAGAACATGCCAACAGGGCAGGTACAGGCTTAAGAGATTACACAAGAGAACACAGACTTATATACAGGACGCCTTCTGAGGCAACTACCAATCACATACAAAGGAGGGTTCCCGCTTTAACAGTAACTATGCCTATGCGGCCAATCAGGACCCTGGAGAGGGATACGCGAGCTCGAATCTGACAGCCGGCTTATTGCTATGCAGACACAGCAAATACCATGTTCAGCTTTTACTAAACAAAAGCGTCCTGGAATAGGGGGTTCCTACTCAGTCAGTTATGCTTCTGTTCAAAATCCAGAAAAGAAAAACTCCAACGCCAAAATAATAGAGAAGAGAACTTTTGCTGAATAAGAACTAATACGACAAAATGACAGCAAGACTGGAGGTAAAAGGCTCGTAAATTTTGCATAGGAAGTAAACCCAAATACTTCCCCTCATAACCCCCCAGGCTAGCCATCCAATCCTGGTGCCCCTCAGATGTCATGCTCATCTTAAGGTGAAGCCTTTATATCCTCTCCTATAAGTTCACCTTTACCCTTATATATATTACTACATGTCTATTTTTCTTCCTATGTATTTGTGTATTGGATAAGTGAATAAATGAATGAATGAATGAATGAATGAATGAATGAATGAATGAATGAATGAATGAATAAATAGTCTACTGAAGCTGTTGACCTTGAGCAGACTTTAAACATGTCCATCCAGCCTGGCCGTACATGATGATAACTTTCCTCCCTAAACTCCTGATCAGACACACAAAGAGACATCTCCAGGCCAGCTTCCCCTCCCTCCTAAATACCTTCCCTCCCCCCCCCCATTTCTGTGGCAGCCGAAGCAAGCAGGCACTGTGGAGGCTGATATTATGTTTTATTTGTTCAATTATGGGTTCAATTGATTCTGAGGCTCTTTGAATATCTCATCTATAGGGCCTACTGGTATTGACCCAGAATTATAGTCATTAAGTAATCATGCCTGATTTTATGACCTTTTTCTCATGGTTGTTCAGTGGATATCACATCATAAAACAACACCATCGTCATAAAGTGGATATTACAATTATTAAGCGAACACATTGTTCACAACAGGGGTGATGTAAACATTGGTTGTCATCAAAAAAATGTAAATCCCTGTCATGTGACCCTGAGATACTACAAACAGAGGTGGTGGGCACTTTGAATCCAGGTCACAAGTAGCCTGGGGGAGATCTGTTGTAAGTTCAAATGGTCACTATGTGACCAGTCATAAGTCAAGAACTATCTGTAAAACAATGCAGAATAGTCTTTGGATTTATAACAGTTCATTTAGTGACTGTACAAAGCTACAACAGCACAGAAAAAAGTGACTTATGACCATTTATCTTATGACACTTATGACTATTGCAGCATCCCCATGATCAAATGATCTAAATTTGGACAATTGGACAACAGGTTTTATATTTTTGACAGTTGCAATGTCTGTGGGAGGGTGTCACGTGATCTGCTTTTGTGACCATCTGACAAGTCAAGCCAATAGGGAAGCCAGATTTGCTTAACAACCGTGTTACTAACTTAACAACTGTAGTAATTCATTTAACAACTGTTGGAAGAAAAGTTGCAAAGTGGGGCAAAACTCACTTGTCAAATGTTTTGCTTAGCAACAGAAATGTTAGACATAATTATGGTCATAAGTCAATTAACTGTAAAAACAATATCCAAGTGCCTCAATGAAAATTGGGTGTATACACACTGCCGGTTGAGGGCTCTATGCCAGCTTCTTGGGAGGTTTCCCACTCCTTCCAGGTCATCCCCATCCCTCCAGGGTGGTTCTCGTCTGGTTCCAATGGAACCAGAGCCCCCGGGCGACATGGATATTGGAATTCCCTGTGAAGTGCAGGGAACTCCGTGTCACCATGGCACATGGCCACTCCTGCCTCTCTCTCTCTCTCTCTCTCCTTCACCTGGTACAGATGTGTAGGTCTTGGCATATTCGGGTTTCTTCCCCTGTAAATTTCAGAGAATCCTGGCTACGTTTCGACGAGGTCATCTTCAGGCTGGTACTTTTGGCCTTATGCTTTCGCCCAAGCACAAAGCTGAAAGTTTTGGCCTTATTCTGGCCTCATCAGCTAGCCATACCCTCTCACTGGAATTTGAACTTGCAGCCTTTGCCTTGTAAGGCAGAAAATTAACCTCTAGGCTATAGGATCTGATCCCTTCAGCTTTGTACTCGGGAAGGGTTATATGTTTTTTCTCTCATCACCCTGGTATATTGAAGGAGCACCACATGTCACATGTTCAAATCCCAGTGAGAGGATATGGCTAGCTGATGAGGACAGAATAAGGCCGAAATAGATCTATCCTAGTCTCCCTTAATTTTAAATTCAGAAAAAAACGTGTGACACATACGGAATATAGTTTGTTGGCTATGAACAAATTAACTGCCTTGGAAATGGCCCTTGGTTGGGCTGTGAGGCAAAAAGGAAGGTGTGATGCTCCCTCAATTTACCAGGGTGATCCATCATATATATGTATGTATGTATGTATGTATGTATGTATGTATGTATGTATGTATGTATAAAATTTCAAATGAGGGATTTATTTTAGCATTTGGCCAAGGGAATTATGGTAGCTTTCACACACCATCACCACCACCATCACCACAACAACAATATTGTAATAACAATCTTATATTTAGAACCTTTCTCTATGATCAGTGAAGGCCTGTTTATTAATTGCTTTGAGATTTTCATTAGACCTGCGCATTGATTTTTCAGGTTTCCTGGGCACCTCGACTTTTCCCTTATATAATAAAATCGAAAAGAAAGGAAGAGGCAGGTCATAGCAGGAAAAGAATTCGCTTACTGTTTATGCTATGAACACTCTAAAATAAAAAGGAGTTGGCTACATGTCGGAATACCTGGAAAAGTTATTGAAGCCACACCTGGCTGAAGTTTTCAATAAGGCTTTCTCCTTATCCAGAATGTAACATTTCTGATGGGATATGTAATTTCTGATGGGACATGTAATAAAGTCAGGATAGCATATTTTTAGGAACAAGCAGGCTATTCTTTAAAAGGCTAAAGAGGGCATTTTTTCAAGTGTAGATCTGAGATCAATTTATGCATCTGAATATCTTGTAAAAGAAATTGGTTGATTTTGTGTAATTTATTTATTTATTCGACTTCTATGCCACCCAGTCCCGAAGGACTGAAACTCCTAGAATCTGTGACATAGCTATGTAGCAAAGCAGCCTGTATCTTCAGGAGGTGAAGATTAGAAACCCATTTACCTGCTCAGAAGGCGATTGAATGAATGAATGAATGAATGAATGAATAAAAAACTTCAAAGAAGTAAAAAATAAAGGAATAAATAAACGGATTACTACTTTGTCTTTATTTCCTCTTTTACCACTTTGGATGTCTTGATCTTGAGCTATAATAGAAACACTTAATTCCTCTCTCTCTCTCTCTCTCTCTCTCTCTCTCTCTCTCTCTCTCTCTCTGTGTGTCTGTGTGAGAGAGAGACAGAGAGAGACAGAGAGAGAGAATGTATATAATATGTAATAAATCTCTCCTAACTTTAAAGATTTAAATCCTATAGTAAATATTAGTATAAGTCTGGCCCTGTTGAATTATACTTCTGAGTAGATGTGTAAAATAACAAAAGTTGTTTTAAGTAGCATTTTTTTTCCAATTTCAGGAAGTGAGCTTCTTACAACGTTTAATCAAAAAACAATATTTCATCATTCAGCTTTAAACTCCCAGAATGCAAGCTGTCCAGAAATTAATACAAACTTCAAAAGATAAAGTAAAACATAAAATAGGAAAACAGTTAAAAATAAAATGTTAATTAAAATATTAAGAATGGAGGAGGGGCAGAAAGAGGGAGGGAGAGAGAATATTGTCCTAAACTACTGCATCTTGCATTAAGAACCATACTCTTTCACTTTTGCAAAGCCTCCCCAAGGATATTGTGACATGTATATCTGTGCCATAGGGGAAAAAAAGCTCAAGCTAATCAACTAGGTGTGCCAAATTGTGTTTTTGGCAGAGTGGCTTGAAAAGATTTTTGAAAAATGCCAACCTTTCGCTTTATCTACTGAGTCAGCGAGGCTCTGGACAGCTGAATTTGACAGCCTGAGAGCACAGGCAGGCTGAAGAATGGGAGATTGTGTCTTCCTCTACACTGCCATTAAAAACAGTTGTCATTTGTGTTATAGTGTTGGGTTGGACTGTAGTCCAATTATTGTCTTTTGTTTTAAAAAATATTGTAAGCCTGTTCAATTGGTTTGAAAAGATATAGCGCAGTGATGGCGAACCTATGGCATGGGTGCCACAGATGGCATGTGGAACCATATCTGCTGGCACACAAGCCATTGTCCTAGCTCAGCTCCAACATGCATGTGTATGCCGGCCAGATGATTTTTGGCTCGCGCAGAGGGGCTGGGAGGATGTTTTTGGCTTCCAGGGAGCCTCTGGGGGATGGGGGGAGGCATTTTTACTCTCAAAGGAAGCCTTTGGCGCCTGGGGAGGGTGAAACACGAGCCTACTGGGCCACCAGAAGTTGGGAAAAGGGCCATTTCCAGCCTCCAGAGGGCCTCTGGGGGGGGTGGGGGAAGCTGTTTTTGCCCTCCCCGGGCATTGAATTATGGGTGTGGGCACTCGTGCATGCACAATGGTGCACGCACATGCTCTTTCAGCACCCAAGGGAAAAAAAGGTTCACCATCATTGATATAGCAATTTTGCTTATGGTAAGTCACCATATATGATATTTGTTTCTCCTAATCCGTTAACCCATAAGGATGAGTAGAACTCTCAGATGCATTATGCATTATTCATCCGTTCATTCGTTCATTCATTTATTCATTCACACACACACACACAAAGAGAGAGAGAGAGAGAATTTTTGGGAGTATAAGACACACATTTTTCCTAAAAGAGGCTGGAAATGTTGGTGCATCTTATATACCAAGTACATTTTTGGCCTCCTGAAGCCCCGTCCCTGCATCCCATTTTTGTGAAAAATTGGCCAATTGTTTTTGCAAAAATGGGGTGCACAGAGAATTTGGTAGACCTGCAGCATGCACCTGGTGGCTGCAGGAAAGCAAAAACACCCCTGTTTTTCAAAAAAAGGGCCATTTTTCACCAAAATGGGGATGTTTTTGCCAGCGCCCAGTAGAACTCCGTAGACGTCCCAAACCTTCTGCCCCCCCCATTTTTTACAAAAAACTGATGAAAAACAGCTCAATTTTTGCAAAAAACCAGGGTTCACAGAGGGTTTGGGAGGCCTCCGGAGTGCTCTTGGAGCTTAGTGGAAGGCAAAACCCTTTTTTTCTTACTTATCTTACTTACTTTGAAACCTTGGTGGCACTTATACATCAGTGTGTCCTATAATCCAAAAAGTATGGTATATATTAGAAAGGGATGATTTGTCCACTTTTTATGAGTCCTTTTAAACCAGACTGCCCTGTGTTATAGTATGCCTCATAAACAACATAGGTTGACTTAAACTTTGATCGCTGCATAGCAGAGGACTTTTACAATCCTGAAAAATACCGAGAAACATTCTCAGTTTTGCAAAGAATTTGACACTGCTTTGTTTCCCACTTATCACCTTGGAAATCAGCATTGATAGTGAAAGCTGCTTCCCTGTCCCAAAGGCAAAATTACTGGTTTCTTGAATTAGAACTCGCATGAAGTTTTGTTATTTTGACCATTGTTTTGGCAGAGCGACTTTCTCCTTTCGTGGTTGTGATGGAGAAGGGAGACTTTGGATTCTTTGCACAAAGTTTGCGTCTAGGCAGCAAAGCCACACATTGGGAAGAAGAATGTGAACTCCAAATACGAACTGAATAATCAAATTGTCACAGATAATCCCCACTCGGTTAAAGACCTTGGTATACTAATAACAAAAGATTTAAGTGCCAAAGCCCACTGCAACAATATAGCCAAGAAGGCTTCAAGAGTTGTAAACCTAATCCTACGTAGCTTCTGCTCTGGCAATCTCACACTACTTACCAGAGCTTACAAAACTTTTGCCAGACCCATCCTCGAATACAGCTCATCTGTTTGGAACCCATATCGCATCTCAGACATTAACACCCTTGAAAATGTCCAAAGATACTTCACTAGAAGAGCCCTTCACTCCTCCACTCGAAATAGAATACCCTACGAGACTAGACTTTCAATCCTGGGCCTAGAAAGCATAGAACTAAGACGCCTTAAACAAGATCTAAGTATTGCCCACAAGATCATATGCTGCAACGTCCTGCCTGTGGGCGACTACTTCAGCTTCAACCACAACAATACAAGAGCACACAACAGATTTAAACTTAATATTAACCGCTCCAAACTTGACTGTAAAAAATATGACTTCAGTAACCGAGTTGTCGAAGCGTGGAACTCATTATCCGATTACCGGACTCCATAGTGTCATCCCCAAACCCCCAACACTTTACCCTTAGATTATCTACGGTTGACCTATCCAGATTCCTAAGAGGTCAGTAAGGGGCGAGTACAAGTGCACTAGAGTGCCTTTCGTCCCCTGTCCTATTGCTCTCCTATATCTCCTATACCTTTCTTCTATTCCTATATCTCTTCTTCTATTCTTTCATTGGTATGTTCTATTACTATATCTTCTTTTCTATTATTTCTTAGATATATTTTACTATGAGTATCTCCTCTATAACCTTCATCATGTATTTTACTATGTGTATATAGATATATACCCACTAAAACCCTCATTGTGTATTGGACAAAATAAATAAATAAATAAATAATTAATACCCAGCATCTTCTCGGTTAATAACCCTCTATTTCATCAGGCTAGATCTTCTGTTGTATGTCCAGGAAATACTCCTTGCTTTTGTCTCAGGTCATGTTTTTTCATTTTTTGTTTTAAAACTTGTATTGTATTTCCCAAACACTGTGAGCGAGAACAAGGAGGGAAGATCTCGGCCTTAGAAAACAGAGGAGGGGGAGGAATAGTAAACGAACTGTAATTTCAACTTCAGAATAAGAATGGTGAGAAAGTTTTTCTTGGCAGCCCTTACCTGGCAGCAAAACAGATAATCTGTTTGCGTGTTAGTCTAGAAAACTATTTTATGCCTGATGGGACAATAGGGGCATTTTCATTACCATCTCCCAAATGCAGAACTTGCTGCCAGGTTCCTGCCTCCCTTTATGTATTAGAGCAGGAGTGGGAATCTCCCAGAGGATTGAAAGCCACATCAGATCTAGGGATGAGGGCCAGACATCAGACAGAGGGAAGATAGTCAATGATTTTAAGGAGGGAGGGGGAAAAGCGCAAGGGCTTATTCCAACCTCCTACCACATAAACAATTGAGCCTCACTCAATATGGGAACCAAAAAGCTGACCCTAGTATATCCCATAGCCAGATTTTCTATGCCTTGGTTTTATAGTCTCCCACCTTTTCATAATTAATAGATATTAATAAATCATATTCTGGACACATGAGTATTCTGGCCAAAATGGTCTCTACTTCAGATCGTGCAGAATGCAGCTGCAAGAGCAATCATGGGCTTTCCCAAAAATGCCCATGTAACACCAACACTGCGCAGTCTGCATTGGTTGCCGATCAGTTTCTGGTCACAATTCAAAGTGTTGGTCATCACCTATAAAGCCCTTCATGGCACCGGACCAGGGTCTTTACGAGACCGCCTTCTGCCGCACGAATCCCAGCGACCGGTTAGGTCCCACAGAGTGGGCCTTATCCGGGTCCCGTTAACAAAACAATGTCATTTGGCGGGGCCCAGGGGAAGAGCCTTCTCTGTGGCGGCCCCGGCCCTCTGGAACCAACTCCCCCCAGAGATTAGAATTGCCCCCACCCTCCTCGCCTTTCGTAAGCTCCTTAAAACCCACCTCTGCTGTCAGGCATAGGGGAACTGAGATATTCTCTTTCCCCCTAGGCCTTTACAATTTATGTATGGTATGTTTGTTTGTATGTATGTTTGGTTTTACAATAAGGATTTTTAGCTGTTTTTGTATTGGATTTACATGCTGTCTTTTATTATTGTTGTTAGCCACCCCGAGTCTACGGAGAGGGGCTGCATACAAATCCAATAAATAAATAAATGAATGAATGAATGAATGAATAGAGGATAGACTCTTTTTCCTAAGAATAAATGAATGAATGAATGAATGAATGAATGAATGAATGAATGAATAAATAAATAAATAAATAAATACATAGAGGATAGACTCTTTTTCCTAAGAATCAGAAAAATGAGATCAAGTGAAATGGCTGGACTAACTTCAGTTTCCAGTTCGCCAATAGAGAGGAATCAGAAAGTTCACCTTTTGAGGAGACTATTAGTTATTGTTTATAGACCCTATCACTGGAAGTTCTCCTCTCAATCAGAGTTCCAGGATTTTTTTTTAAAACGAATAAGTTCCACAGCCTGAAAAAGATTGAAACCTTCTGATTTAGAGGAAGACATGTCCCTAGGCCTTCCCAACCTGGTTATATCTTCTTTTTCTCGGAAGCAGCTACATGATGACAAATTAGGTTTTCTCAGTGGTGAAATCCCCCTACCGGTTCTTTGAGTGTGGCTTGGTGGGCAGTGGAAGGATACTACAAAATCCCAATTTCCTCTCCATTCCTGGGGGAAGGATATTGCAAAATCTCCATTCCCACCCCATTCGGGACCAGCCAGAGGTGATATATGCTGGTTGTCCGAATTATTCATAATTTCCACTTTTGGTTCTCCGAACTACTCAAAATATTTGCTAATGGTTCTCCAGGACCAGTCAGAACCTGTTGGATTTCAGCTCTGGTTTTTCTAAAATGGAATATGGTAGGGGATAATTTCTAAAGAAGAACAATCAAATAAACCATTCAGATGTTTTTTTCAGATAATTCCTCTGGTAGCCGTTTAATATAAGGCTAGTCTTAGGAGGTTTTTCATTTGGAGGATACTCTAGCTATGTCCCATCATGTGTTTCTACCCAACCAGGGTATGGGAGAATTGAATAGGTCGCATCAAGTCCCATAACCCAATATATTTTATATTACTGACAACTTTTTAGGTTTTCAGGCAGATACATCTCTCTAGGCCTTTTAAGTGGAGTTTGCAAGCCATTACTACCTCACACTGTCCTGTTGGGTGGGTATGCTATTGAGTGACACCCACCCTCAGCCCTCCTTCCCATACATATTCAAACTTTTTAACAGGACTAAATTGAATTTTATTTTATGGAATAATTGGATGCCTCTCTTTGAAATGTTCCAGGTTCAGCCTTTGCTATCTCTTTATATAGGACCTGTTTAACATCTTGGAGTTATTATTTGTTGGTGTAGAATAGAAAGAGGCACTTAGAAATAGGACTAATGTTCCTCAGGCATTGATTCACCCCATAAAATGAATCTCTCTGATTTAAAGAGATCCCATAATCATCTATCTACTTCTTGCAACAAAGATATCATTTTTGGGCAGCGGCAGAATGCTTTAATATGCATCATTTTGAGTTTTTGAGATACACAGGTAGTAGACAATATATTTGGAGCCTGGATTGGATCTGAATGAATAGATGGGAGTAACAGATTTTGGAAAATGGATTACAGAAGGTAGTGGACATTGAAACAAAGCTAGGACCTTGCAGACCATGGACAGCTCCTAGGGCAGAAGACATTACCTTGATATCTGGATTTGTGAGATAACACTTTGCGTTCTAGCTGGAATTAATCCATGCAATCTACTCCTCTCTACCCCTGCCTTCCAAATCAGATTGCCGTAGACATTTCTATTATTGTAGAGGACAGAGTTCAGGAGAAAAGTATATTTTTGCCTACCGCAGCATCGTGGCTACTGCTTCGAATTTCCGGGTAGAGCTGACAAGGAATTGACTGCAAAGGAAGGCACTGACAATTAGCAATGAAAATATTTGACTTCATGGGCCAATGATCTGAGACATGCTCAGGAAGCTTCATATTTATTAGCACACTTGAAAAGATTCTGCTGCACCCATCAGTGTCTCCTTCACCCAATTATTGTTTTCCTAATATCCTGTTGCTACATCATTCTCTGTTTTGAAAGTAGTGATCCGTTTTAACAATCTGGGTTCTCTAACAAATATAAGAGCTACATTGCACATTCAGCCACATTTTGTTACACAATTAGAGCATACAGATATCTAAGAATCAATTACTTCATACCCTCTAACTGTCCTTAATTGTAATATGCAAAATCATGATCTCATATGTAGATGAGGAAAAAATAATTTCCCCTCCCCCATCCCTTTAAATCAGAAGCATTTTTATATTCCCAATATTTTTATATTCCCAATATTATTCCCAGATTAGATCATGTTCATTGCAGGTATTATCTGTTGTTAAATTATTGCAGACTGAAGTGTTATAAAAGTGTGCCTGTACAAATGTAGTGTTTAGTATCATTCTAAAACTCTTGATGAAGCATAATTGCCCCAATTACTTCTTACAAAAAGCAGCCCTTCATAAACATAGAAACATAGAAGACTGATGGCAGAAAAAGATCTCATGGTCCATCTAGTCTGTCCTTATACTATTTCGTGTATTTTTATCTTAGGATGGATATATGTTTATCCCAGGCATGTTTAAATTGAGTTACTGTGGATTTATCAACCACATCTGCTGGAAGTTTGTTCCAAGGATCTACTACTTTTCAGTAAAATAATATTTTCTCATGTTGCTTTTGATCTTTCCCCCAACTAACTTCAGATTGTGTCCCTTTGTTCTTGTGTTCACTTTCCTATTAAAAACACTTCCCTCCTGAACCGTGTTCAACCCTTTAACATATTTAAATGTTTTGATCATGTCCCCCCTTTCCCTTCTGTCCTCCAGACTATACAGATTGAGTTCATTAAGTCTTTCCTGATATGTTTTATGGTTAAGACCTTCTACCATTCTTGTAGCCTGTCTTTGGACCCGTTCAATTTTGTCAATATCTTTTTGTAGGTGAGGTCTCCAGAACTGAACACAGTATTCCAAAAAGATCTAATAAAATCATATTTTAAAAATTAGTGTTGCATATGACTACAACACTAATAGTGTGGAATATGAGCATTTAACAGGAAAAAGTTTTGCTGAAGAAAAATATTACAGTGAAGAGGAGAGTTAGAAGAAATACATAGACCAATATTTCTCAACCCAGGACAACTTGAAGATGTATGAACTTTAATTCCCAGAGTTGTCCACCATCACGGCTGACTGGGGAATTCTGGGAGATGAAGTCTACCCATCATCAAGTGGCCACGGTTGAGAAATATTGATATAGGCCATTGTCAGAAGGTGAGTTTCTTATCTCTTTACATTGGCTTTATTTGGAGGAAAACATTACCTACGTGACAGAGTTGATCTTAGCTTCCAAATCATTGGCTCTACTGGATGAATCAGATTGAAGCTAGGAGCTAACAATACCTGGCAGGCCCCATGCTGAACTACAGTAGTCCCTCGCTATACCGCGCTTCACCTACTGCGGCTTCACTTCATCGCGGGTTTTCAAGAAATATTAATGAGAAAAATCATTCGCAGATCTTCGCTGGTTCGTGGGTTTCTGAGGAAGTCGATCGGCAGATTTAAACAGCCCACGGAACTCGATCGGCAGGTTTTTCAAAAAATATATATCTAAAATTGTAAATACTGTATTTAAATACTGTATCTAAAATAAATACTGTGTGGGAAGGGTTTATAAACACTTAAAACAATGAAAACTTACCAAACAATTACAATATAAATACTTAAATAAGTACTATCAGTCGATAAATTCCCCATCGCGGATTTCACCTATCGCGGCCGGGTCTGGAACGTAACACCAGCGATAGGTGAGGTCTTACTGTACTCCAAAAAGTATGCCTATTCTGCTACCTTATATGAAGTTTAGAACAGATCTGAGTAAGAAGGAAAAAGAAAAGAAGCAAAACTTAATTTGCTGTTTTGAAGGCAGCACTCTTAATAATCTGAACTGGAAAATAAATCAGTATAAAACACAAACATAATATAATCATAAAAAGGTTATTTGAAGGCTGCGAAGAAGTTGCGTGGCTCTCTAAAATCTATCACCAACTTTCTTTCTTCAGCCAAGAATGAAACTTGTCCTGTCAGATGCCAACCAGGCTGTAACTTGTTTTGCTGCAGATGTTACTATGCAACAAAGCTGTTTTTATTTATTTGCTTCCCTTGGGCTATTTCACAACCCTTGGTAACATATGCTGCTCTTTCTCTTCCCCACCCCCAATCTAAACATCTGATTTGTATTTTTCAGTTTGAGATCCTTCTTTTTTTTTTTGCACATTGCAAATATAACTCACATAGCTTTCCAGTATGTTGTGTGCACATTCTGTAGGAGATAAGCCCAGCCCACCCTTCTTATTAAGATTCTTTAAGGGAAGCAGATGTAAAGTTTCACACTAAATACATGTACTAAAAACAGTAAGTTTAGAAGCAAGGGTATTGGTCTTTGTTAATGACAGACTTGTGATGACCAGCCTTGAAAAAAGTTGTCTGGAGTCTCAGTCTAAGACCAAGGGCCGATATATCTTAAACATTACTTTTAACTAATAATAATGGGCATATTGATAAATTAATAATTCCAAGAGATTAGAAACAGCATATTTTGATTCAAATCAAAGACAGAGACTATTAACACCAGATAAGTTCAATTGCTAAAGTTACAGAACACACACTAAAGTATACCATATTTTTTGGAGTATAAGACACACTGGAGTATAAGATACATCTTAGTTTTTTGGGAGGAAATAGGGAAAATAGGGGGGGGGGATCTACCTACCAGGTATTCATCTGGCTAGCATCCTTAGTCTGGTTAGCTTCAGCACATTATTTTATCCCCTTATTCGGAGAGAGTAATAATGAAAGAGCTTGCAAGCTGGTAAGAGCTGGGAAAATCATTAGCACGTGGTTAGGGCTGGAAAAAAACATTCAGAGCAAAGAATTAGAAGCTTTTTAGCAGAGAGTAACAATGAAAGAGCTTGCAAGGTAAGAGCTGGGAATTTCGTTAGCACCTAGTTAGGACTGGGGAAAAAAACTTCGAAAAAAGCTACATTCAGAGCTTTTTCAACCTCTTTTAGGGAGGACAAAGGTGCATCCTATACTCCAAAAAATACAGTAACATTTTGGTAGTTATACAACGGATATTGATTTCACTTTCATGGTTCTCTGCCTTATTATCCCCAGATCCTCCTTGCTCTAGTCAACTCCTGAAGAGATTACTGTAATCTGCTCTACATGGGACTGCCCTTGAAGAATATTCATAAACCTCCACTAGTGTAAAACACAATAGCTTGGTAGTTATGTGCAATCTTAGAATGGCCCTCCACTCATAAGCTGCATTGGTTGTCAGTTTTATTTCTGGGTCCAATCAGGGTGCTAACTTTGTCTGTTCAAGCCTCTTATGGCATGGGAGCAGGTTATTTGGGGAACTACCTTCCTTCCCATCCCATCCAGTAGAACAGATATGTTGCAGATTCCATCTATTAAACAATTACACCTGGCAAGACCAATTCTGGCATAGCACCTGCCCTGTGGAATGTCATTGCCCCCAAGGTGAGACTGGCCTTTCCATGCCACCTTCTGGAAATTGTTCAAAACATAGTTTCGTCAACAGTCTTGATATTTAAGGCAATGGAGAATTGTTGAGATTGCTAGATTGTTTGTAACCTTGAAGATGCCCCCTTTTAGTCAACTTTAACAATATTGATGCTTTTTATTGTAGAATGTGGTGTTTATGTTTATATTGCATACCGCCTAAGTCTCATTTGTGCAATGGATGGCTCCATAAATGTAAAGAATAAATAAAAATAAAATACCCTGAAATATCAACTTCACTTGCCATGACACCAAATCCTAGCAAAATGTTTATACATTCTAACACAAAACGTGACATTGATGAACTGCATTTTACTTTGCAAGTTGAATTTTAATTATATCTATATAATTTTACTCTATTAATGGAAAAATGGGTTTTCATTTTTAAGGAAAATTTCTGTTAGACATCAATGAAAAATTCTTATGTAATGGTGAAAGAAAGAGATTGCTTTAGAAGGTGGTGGGTTATAGATTAGGGTATTTATAAATAGTTCACTGGAATTATTTAAATAGAGATCGGAAGGCCTTCTATTGGGAATGCTGTAAAAATTGATTTTTACATTGGGCATGGCATTAGACTAGATGACCTCCAAGGTGACTTTTAATTCTCACGTCGTATAATTCTATGTAGAGTCCCAATATGCAATTGGACCCCTCTCTAATTCAGAATCAATTGGGTACATAAGGTTAGGATAATAGAAGTCTTGGTTCCAATTTGACAGGGATGTCATTGTTTTCCCTTTATTTGTAACTGTTTTTGATTTTGACTATATGCCATTAAGTTGTTTTTAAGTCCTAGAAACCAGGTTGATTTACCCCATGATGAGCTAGCGGCCTAAACTGATTTCTCATGTCTTGTAATAGTGTACTTATTATGTAGCCTGTTGTGGTGGGTGTAGACATCGACGATTCACGAAGTTCTGCTAAGTATAACTTTATTATAATGTAATAGCATCACATCACTAACTCATAACTGGAACTGAGGTAACTATCTCAAGCTGGCTTTTTTATACTCGGCTGTCAACACAAATGACCAATCACAACCATCGCTCTTCCCGCTCCTTTACCAGCCTCCTAGTGGCCATCTGGCACACTGCAGTGCTGATTATCATTATAACTAGGTCAATCCATCTTGTTGCTCCTTCTCTTTTTCTTTTTTCCCCCCACCTTGCCCATGATTAAACCTTCTACAGAGAGCAATATCTTCACATCATGTGCTTGAAGTAGGATAACAAGTGGCAGTTTATTGGTGCTTTGAGTGAGATCTCTTAGTTGTCCACAGTATTCTCAGGAATCTTCTCCAACACCAAAGTTCAAAGGTGTCACTACTCATCGTATCCCCCTTCTTCAAAGTCTGCTTCAACAAAGTTTCTCAAGGAGTACCATATCTTGCACAGTTTTGATACATGCAGGCATAGATACATCATGGCATCTGAATGTCTTTTCCAAGGTCTTCATGTCTATTCTACCATGTGCTCATTTGTAGTGTTATTTCTGAACTGATCCTTTCTTTATTATTTGATTATTGATCCTTAAAGGCAGAAGCTATTCATCACTTCAGTAACTTAACTGCCAAATTTAAGGTTGATTGTCATACCTGTTTCCATCTTTTTATTTAATTTCAGCCCCGTTTGTCCACTTTGCTTTTTAACTTAAAAATATAAGGGCTTGTAGATTCTTTATATTTTTGGCTAGCAGGGGAGTATCAGCAGAATGCAGGTTATTAATATTTCTTCCTCCTGTTTTAAAACCACATTCATCTTTTTCCAGCCCAACTGCCCATAATATGTTGAATAGATAAGAGTTTAGAGCAGAGGTCACCAACCTTGGCAACTTTAAGACTTGTGGACTTCAACTCCCAGAATTCCTCAGCCAGCATTGCTTTGCTGGCTGAGGAATTCTGGGAGTTGAAGTCCACAAGTCTTAAAGTTGCCAAGGTTGGAGAGCCCTGGTTCTTTTTGGAGACACCACAGTTCTTTTTCTGAAATGTTGCCAGTCACCCTACTGCCTCACAGATACTGGTATTTTAACAGTTATTATTTAGCTCTTTCTGCAGCACTGATTGAAACCTCATACCAATATCTATGCCTAGTACTTACACATATATTTACCATCTATTGCTGTGTTTGTAACTGATCCCCTACAAAACATTTGGAAAGTATTGAAAACTATGCATAATAGATAAATAAGAAATGAATCCAACCTTTATTTACTTATACTGCAATCTTGGCAGATTGCTTAATCTTACTGATCCCAGCCAGACTTAAGCATGTATAGATAAGTACATTAAAAGATTCATTTTTTTTTCTTTCTGACTTTTTTTTGCTTTCTGTCTCGATAATGTTGGGGAGGAGGAAACACGTTGATGTTCATTTTTTTTTAAAAAAAACCTGTAGTTGTACTTATGTATAATGTGTTGTGAGTACCATTTCCAGTATCTGTGAGGCAGAAGGTGAATAAATAAATAAATGTATAGAGGACCCAGGAGTCCTAATCGAATCATCTGTCACTTTGGCTGAGTCGGTGGAAGATCAGGCTGCTTAGAAAAATTACTGGCAACTCTCCCGTTTTTCTCCTACCCCTGTTTCAAGGTTGTGGTTTTATTGGCAACTCTGCCATGCTGACATAGGGGAAGAAAGCCACACAGGTGTCTGCAGGTTTTCTATCACATTTCCTCCCCCATTTGTTCTTTCCTTTAACCCTTCCAAAGAATAAGGAAGAGCATTTTAATAATATTAAAAAGGATCTCAATGTATTATTAAGAATGAAGTGTACTTTCACAGTCCAACAAGAGGAGCTTGCTTCCTGGAACAGTCAGTACAGGCTTCTCCAACACAGGTCGTCCTCAACTTGAACCCAAAAATTTTGTTGATAAGTAAAGGAGTTGTTTAGAAAGTTTTGCCACTTTTTATGACCTTTCTTGTTATTTAATGAATGCAGTTGTAAAATTATTTACACGGTTCTTCAGTGAATCTGGTTTCCTCGGTGAATTTTGCTTGTCCGAAGGTTGCAAAAGGTGATCACGTGACCTTGGGAACTGCAACCATCATAAATACATGCCGAGTGCCAAATGTTGTGTTTGCCGGAATTTGAATACCTGCCGCTGATTGGATAATAGCAGCCGGTGCCAAAACTCAAACGGCTGTCAAGCCGCACCTCCGCTATGAACTGTCTATAAAAGGCACCGGGGTGTTTTAACATGCACCTTTTGCTGGTGAGTTTTATTGTGAATAGTTGCTGGCGTTTCAGCTTGTATCTAATAAACCAGATTACAGCTTCAACATGTCCAGCCCTATTACTTGATGTAACATTGGCGATGAGGATGGGATTCCTGTACTGGGTTGTAAACGGGTTCCGGTTTGGTTCAAAAGTTATTCAAGAATGTTGCCATTGATTTTAGTTGACGGGCCAAAACATACTTTACTGGGTTTGGACTGGTTGAACCCATTAGGGATTGCAGTAACTGACCTTCACATAATCTGCGTAGACAAACCTACAGACTTAATTGATGAATTTAAGGAGGTTTTTGCGGAAGGTTTGGGGAAATATAAAGGGGGCCATGGGGTTATGTGCAGTAGTGGGTTGTTACCAGTACAGGCCACATCATACCACCAATAGCGAAAATGGAGCTGCTTGTGGAGCTCCACATCTCCAGCATGCGAACGTGCATCTGGGCAAGATTTTGCTTCTATCCATGCGCAGAAAGCAGAATCTTGTACGGGAATGCATATGCATGCAAGATTTCGGTGATTTTTTTTTTGCTTCAGCACATGCCAGAAGTAAAAAAATATTGCTGAAATCTTGCACACGTGTGTTCCCTCCCAAGATTTTGCTTCCTGTGCATGTGCAGAAGTAAAACCACACTGGGGCACGCATGCCCGCCAATCACTGAAACTGCGCATGGAGCGCACTGATAACAGCAGTAAGTAGGGGGGCCCTCCTGGTTATGCGGTAATGGTCGTAAGTGTAAAAAATCCCCCAACCATAAGTCACTTTTTCCAGTGATGTTGTAACTTTGAACAGTCACTAAACAAATGATTATAAGTGAAGGACTACCTGTCCTTGATTTACCACTATCCATTTGGATAAGTTCCACATCAAATGAAAAAAAAAATCTATACATCTTTTTAATACTCCAAAGATGATGATGATGATGATTATTATTATTATTATTATTACTACTACTACTAATACTACCATTACTATTACTACTACTACTACTATTTCTATTATTATTATTATTATTATTATTATTATTATTATTATTATTATTATTAAGATTTGTATGCCGCCCCTCTCCGAACTCTCGGAGAAGCTCACAAGATATTTAGATGGCCATCTCTGGCAATAGACTGAGATACCACACCTGAGCCTTTGGTCCAATTCAGGATGGTAAACCTTATCTTCAGTACTTTAAGGTAACTTCTCAGACACCTACTTACTGCATTGCATTTGTTTCTCATTTTGGTGTCTGATGTCATCAATGATTTGTAAGACACCATGGAAAGAACTATTGCTGGATCCTGGTGCTTCTCAATTTCTATGAACAACCCATGAGACTAGGTGAGAAACACTCAATGCCTAATTCCCTTCCCATCTGTACCTAGTTGCTTCCCATTGATGAATTTTGAAGGACAAGAGATATGGGAGTTAGCAAACCTGAAGAAAAGAGAGTAAAGGAATGAAAGCAGGAAAGGAGGCATAGGTTATATAATACGTTGAGAAGCTTTACTCAAGGATAGAAATTGACGTTGTCCTTAGACTAATTTGAAATCTTAGCTAAGATTCTTGATAAAGACTGTAGTCCAGAGGTGGGTAACTATGGCAATTTTAAGACCTGTGGACTTCAACTCCCAGAATTTCTGAGCCAAAAAGGCTGGCTGAGGGATTCTGGGAGTTGATGTTCACAAGTCATATACCATTTTTCTCTGAAAGTAGACCCTTTCTTATATTTTTTTGAACCCTGAAATAAATGCTTGGCCGTATTGCCATACATTCAAAAGTCTGATTGGGCTTATTATCAGGAGATGGCTTATTTTGGGGAAAACAGGGTAGTTGATATAGTTGTCCCCACGTGCTGTTGACCATTGGTTGGAGAGAAAAAAAGGCAGAGAGAAAAGAATTAAAGAATGGATGGCCCCACCCACTTTTCCTGTGGCCCCGCCCAGGACGTCTTTCATTTCAGCTTATTAAGTGTTGTACCACATGATTCTTGACAAATGTATCTTTTTCTTTTATGTACGCTGAGAGCATATGAACCAAGACAAATTCCTTGTGTGTCCAATCACACTTGGCCAATAAAATTCTATTCTATTCTATTCTATTCTATTCTATTCTAGCTCTCAACAGATTCCCCCTGAGGCAATGTAATCCTCAAGGGAGTGTGGAAGTTGAACTTGGTACAAGCAAGTTTTTCCATTCCATTCATATTCTGAGATGCCTGTTTTCAACGTCTGCTGTTACAAATGAAAGGGGTAGCTTGTTCCTGAAGAGAAAAGGAAAAAAAATCAAATGAGAGGACTTGAAAATGCTGTTCAAACAAGTTTTCAGTTTCCAGCCAAACCCATTGTCCGTACATAGTTTGGGGCATTCCCCCACCTCTACTCCCGTCCCGTCCCCTTTCAGTATCCGCCCAGGTCTGTCTGGAACTTGAGAGGTACGTACGTGGCTGGCACAATGTAAAAATGTTTGCAGCAGGGCTAGGTTAATAATTGTTAGGTCTGGAAAAGTAAACCTTGGGCTGTCCATCATGCATGTGCGCTTTCTCTCTCCCTCTCTCTCCCTCCCCCCCTCTCATATAAAAAAAATGATTAATCACACTAATAAGACATTTTAAATGTGGAGAATCTAGCTAACTTAATATGATTTTGCTTCTTTTCAAATCAATCAAGAAAATATCCTTTCCTTAATTCCAGAAGGTTTGAGGCTGCAAATATTCCAGCATATCCATCTCCCCTTCTGCTATTTTGCTAGCATCCAGGTTCGACAACATTCTAGTCAACAGTGTGGCAAAAGAGGAAATAGGAAAATAGGAAAATGAATGATCTTGCTTTGAAATCCACAGGCTGCTGGATATAAGTCTTCGGAGTCTTTGGAGAGGGGCTGCATACAAATATAAATAATAATAATAATAATAATAATAATAATAATAATAATAATAATAATAATAATAGTTTAATCAGATTAGTTTAGTTTAATCAGATTTGTATGCCGCCCCTCTCCGCAGACTTATTATTATTATTATTATTATTATTATTATTATTATTATTATGAGACAGAATTCTGTCTCATATCCAGTTATGTACATAATTGATTGATTGGTTGATTGATTTGATTTGATTTGATTTTTATGCCGCTCCTCTCTGAGGGCTCGGGGAGGCTCACAACATATCAAAACAATATACAATATACATATCTAAGAAATCCAATTAATAGAGCTATTTTTTTTAAAAAAAAACCTCTAATAACATTTACAATCATTCTTTCCCATTCACATGTACAACACTCTACATCCATTGGCCAGTGTCTAATGGTCTAATGGCACCAAGCCTTGCGGCAGAGATAGCTCTTTAAACTTTTATGGAAGGCAAGGAGGGTGGGGGCAGTGCGAATCTCTGGGGGGAACTGATTCCAGAGGGCCTGCCCCCCCCAGAGAAGGCTCTTCCACTAGGCCCCCGCCAAACTACATTGTCAAGCTGACAGGACCTGGAGAAGGCCTACTCTGTGGGACCTAACCGGTTGCTGGGACTCATGTGGCAGAAGGTGGTTCCGGAGGTAATCTGGTCCGATGACATGTAGGCCTTTATAGGTCATAACCAACATTTTTGAATTGCGTCCAGAAACCAATCAGCAGTCAGTCCACGGAGTGCTGGAGAAATATGGAAGGCCCATAACCACTTGGTTATGTTTTTGTTTGATGATTCATGATTCTGTTCAGTGTCCAATAACAATGATACATTTGTTAAAAAATAATTTTCCCTCTGAAGGAATCATCAAGTTGAATTCATGCTTAGGATCCACTAGAGCAGCTCTGTCCACTGTTGCTAATTTTTGCTCCAGGGATGCAGAGACAAGCCCAAACAAATATTCAGGGTGATCACTGTTAAATGGTAGGATATTGCCACACCCATTCCACTGTTCCATCTTTTAAAAAATATTTCTCCTTCACCTTGTCAATATCTTTTAAATATGGTTCTAAAGAGCAAAAATACCCAAAAGAATGTATTCTATCTATAATACTATAATATAGCTAGAAGCAGTTGCTCTAATCAGCCATATCATTTCCCACTGATCATTTTGCAATTAAATTTCATCTCCTTTTAAACACCAAAAATGGTTTTTCTCCCAAGCAATGAGTATTATGTTGAAAATGTGTAAAGAATCATCCATTTAAAAACAGAGAAGTATAACATGATGTAGGAAACAAGTAGGCTGAGATGGAAAGAGGAGTTAAATATGTCATCAGTTTAGAGTGCTTCATTTGCCACAAAGGAGACACCCTATTAATTCTGTTGACCCTTATCTAGCACCAATTTTAGTTTTTATTATGTTCTTGACTAGGTTCTTATGTATAGATAGCTATAATAAATTATCATGAACTCCACAAGTACCCCCAGTTATTTGCTCCTGACACATGACAAACTATTAAACTTACTCAAGGTTTCAAATGAGCAAGTGACACAATTCAAATTAATTCTGAAAATAATCAAACTGGTTGCTCTAACATGAGTCAGAGATGAACTCAGACTATGACATGTTTGCCATATATCCATGGGGGCTCTGCTCTAGCAAGGAATAGTCTCTATTGATTCTGAGATCCAGAAAATCAGTTTTCCATTCCAGTTTGTTGTTAGGATAGACTCATAATGAATCCACTTGGTCAGAAATCCATAATGGACTGTGAATACTACCTGAAACATGGAATATCACCAGCAGATATGGAGAATGGCTTCACTTTGATCACAATTCCTGTTATAGTCTAGAGCAGAAGTACTCTGCCAGAAGCTCATGAGGGGAAATAATGTTTGGCTTCTGTTGTGGTTAGCTCTGGCCCAGCTCCTGCCCCAAGGACTGTGGATGTGGGGGAGACATCCACATGCTGCAGGCTTGTTTTGCTCCCGGTGGAATCTGCTGATGAAGGCTCCTCTGACCAAGAAGACAGGAGTGACAGGGAGGAGGAGAGTGGGGCAGACAGCTCAGAAGGAGATCAATTATCTAGCTCCTCCTTGGATTCGGAACAAGAGTTAATGATACAGCCACGCATGCAGAGAGCAATGCATAGGCAGCAACAACTGAGAGATTATTATCAAAGAAAATGAGGCCACCTGTGGTTGGGTGGGGCTGTGGTAATTAGTGAGGCTGCTATAAATAGCAGCCTGTGGGTTTGCCCATTGTGGAGGATTATCTGATCGTTGTGTTTCGTGACTGCCTTGCTGACTTCGACCTTTGTGTGCTGATTTCCCCCCGCTTTGAAACTAAACCAGAGCAAAGTGTATTTCACTTTGTGAAAGAAGAAGGACTGTACATTGCCTCACAGCTGCAAGCTAAGTATCACAGAACTGATAAGGGACTTGTACAAATTACCAGTTTGTTTGGAGATGAGTGCTCTTTGCTATACAAAAAGAGTGCTTCGTTTATTTGAATTTTCGGTATAAAGAACATTGTTTTGAATTTTCAAACGTGAGTGTGTCTGAAATTTATATCTGTGAATTTTCGGGAGGATTCTACCAGAGAGATCTACAGAACAGCTTCACATAATGTTTCTGCAGGCAGGCCACAGATCTCAAAGTGAAAGCATCATGCTCTCTCTTAAACTCAGGCATCTTCTCACTGTATTAGTGTATTATCCAAGAGTCCATATCTGGACTTCAATTTGTTAAGAATTCACACTCATGGAGCAAAATGGCAGCATAAATCCTGAAGCCCATCCTTATCTTGTTATATATATATATACTGTTCAAAAATAAATAAATAAAGGAAACACTTAAACAACCCACTATATATCCAAGTAAATCAAACTTCTGTGAAATCAAACTTGGCTGCATAGCTAGAGGTATAACAAGCAGGAAGAGGGAGATTGTGATCCTGCTATATAGAGTGCTGGTGAGACCACTTTTGGAATACTGTGTTCAATTCTGGAGACCTCATCTACAAAAAGATATTGACAACATTGAACGGGTCCAAAGACGGGCTACAAAAATGGTGGAAGGTCTTAAGCATAAAACGTGTCAGGACTTAATGAACTCAATCTGTATAGTCTGGAGGACAGAAGGAAAAGGGGGGACATGATCGAAACATTTAAATATGTCAAAGGGTTAAATAAGGTCCAGGAGGGAAGTGTTTTTAATAGGAAAGTGAACACAAGAACAAGGGGACACAATCTAAAGTTAGATGGGGGAAAGATCAAAAGCAACATGAGAAAATATTATTTTACTGAAAGAGTAGTAGATCCTTGGAACAAACTTCCAGCAGACGTGGTTGGTAAATCCACAGTAACTCAATTTAAACATGCCTGGGATAAAATAGATCCATCCTAAGATAAAATACAAAAAATAGTATAAGGGCAGACTAGATGGATCATGAGGTCTTTTTCTGCCGTCAGTCTTCTATATTTCTATGTTTCTATGTTAACTTAGGAAGCAACACTGATTGACAATCAATTTCATTTTGTTGTCAACACATTCAACTTTATACAGATTTATTCAATGAGAATATTTCGTTCATTCAGATCTAGGATGAGTTCTTTGAGAGTTCCCTTTATTTTTTTGCGGAGTATATTTTAAAATGGCTTTAAGGTCACCGAGGAAGCAAACTGTTTAGCATTTATTTCTCATATTAGGGCCTGTAAATAATAAAAGCAGCCCATATTTCAAATACTCTTGTTGTGTGGTTCTCCTCTGCTGTGTTTTTTATAGAGGTGTGGCCATTCCCTTTTCTTCCCACCCTCTGTCACCAGCACAGCCTTAGAAGGCTGTCAGTAAATCTTCTTCCACACCCCAGAAAAAAGCCGCCCAGAATATTATTCCTTCTGGTGAAGTGAGCTCATGGTAAATTTTCCATTCAGCCCAAGATTTCTGGACTGTTTACCAAGACTCTTCTTTCTAATAGTTATTTTAAGCTCCTCATTCATTTTCTTTCTTTAACTTAGTCTTAGTTTCATTTCCTTTTAAAATCCAGTGTACCTAGTTCTTTAAAAGGCAAATAGTTTGATAGGTTGCTCTGCGATAACTTGGGTTTCGGAAAGATTGTTCAGTGAGAAGTGCTGTTCATGGTTATCACCTTTTCCCAATAGCAAGTATCAATGGCTGTGAATTGGGGTTCCATAAAGCTTTGAGTTTGGAAAAATATTTGTTTTGTAGGTAGGAAACTCCACATGACCCTGATCCACTTGATGTTTTTTTTATTGCCATGCAGATTTCTCAGGTTTTTCTCTACTATCTACATTTGTAGAAGCATCAAAATTGCAAGTGGAAAAATCCACTTAATTCATCAATGTAAGACGAATAATAAAGAACTATCTATTTAGAAATAAATAGGGGATGTAAAAGTGACTCAAGCTGTTTCTCTACATGTCAGCTTCAGGGATTATAAAAGTGATGTTTGGGGGAAAATATCTCTGTTATGGCTCACTGTACAATAATTTGCCGGTTTCAATATTTTATATCCACCCGATGCAGAAAAACACTTTTTGTATTCCTTTTAAAAAACATGCATCACACATCTATTTCTCCGGGACCGCCTTCTGCCGCACGAATCCCAGCGACCGGTTAGGTCCCACAGAGTTGGCCTTCTCCGGGTCCCATCGACCAAACAATGTCATTTGGTGGGACCCAGGAGAAGAGCCTTCTCTGTGGCGGCCCCGACCCTCTGGAACCAGCTCCCCCCAGATATCAGAGTTGCCCCCACCCTCCTTGCCTTTCCCAAGCTCCTTAAAACCCACCTCTGTCATCAGGCATGGGGGAATTGAAATTTTCCCTTCTCCCTAGGCTTATAGAATTTATACATGGTATGCTTGTATGTATGATTGGTTCTTTAAATTGGGGTTTTTAAGATTATTTTTAATATTAGATTTGTTCAAATTGTCTTTTTTATTGTTGTTAGCCGCCCCGAGTCTTCGGAGAGGGGTGGCATACAAATCTAATAAATAATTAAATGAATAAATTAAAAAAATTTCAAATACGCTAATATATTTTATAGCTTTTTTAAAATTTAATTTTGCCATGTTTGATATGAGTTTAAGTATCAAGGCTATATTATCTTGAAAAGTGTGAGGAAAACATGAAATGTTTTAAGCAACCGCAAGTGTAAACTCAGAGAAAAGTTAATAAGCTATGCTTATTAAGCTTATTAAGCAACTATCCATCGCTTCAGTAAGAGGCCTTGCTATACGGAGGCCTTGCTATACAGTAGTATCTAAAAGAGCCAGTTCTTGCTTCTGAATGAAACTTTGAAAGACATTAGCCTTATCAGGCTTATGTGACCACCCTGGGCAAAACACAGAGGCAACAGAATCAGCTGATAGTTCAAAATGCTCCTTTATTGGCTCCAAAGTTCCCCCAAATGTTCCCTTTTATTCGTATCCATTCATAGTTATGTATATACCTATCTCTGTTATCTAATACATGTTTAATGAAATAAATAAAAATAATAATATAAATAAATAAATTGCTATTCTTGAAATCCCACCATTCATATAATTTATTCCATACTTTATAATAAGTATATTTATTATAAGTAACAAGAATTTAGTTTTTCTTTTTCTTTCTTTCTTTGAACCTATAGTTTTGAAATTTTATAAGTTAGAGTTTAATAGTTTAAAAATGTTTACAGTAGAGTAAATTCAGACATGCTATTCATTATATTATTTTTTTTAAAAAAGAAGTAATTTACAGACAAAGTAATTAAATTAACAAATAAAGTCAAATTTAACAAATGTTTAATATGAATGTATGCTATTTTTCTATTGATCTGTTTATAGTTAGGGTTTTATTTTTTGCAGTAGTTAGACTTGTAAGATAAGTGGAGCAATGAGAGCTCCTTGAATGTTCAATGTTGTATGTCTTTGTCTTTTTAAGAAAAAATCAATTAAAATATTAAATAAATAAATAAATAAATAAATAAATAAATAAATAAATAAATGAATGAATGAATAAATAAATAAATAAATAGCTCCTATGTTTATGGCAAATCCTGGAGCAAAGCGCTCACACATACACACACCTACCATAGACTCTGGCTATCAATATTCAAAACACTTTAACACAACGTCCTCAAGAAGTCCAGTGGGGCAAGGGCACAAGTCAAGGAGTCCAATGAAGCAAAGGTAAAAGAATCTCATGAGGCAAAGGAACAAGACAATGGGTCCAGGAAACAAACGAATAAAGCAGTGAATCCAGGAAGCAAACGAACAAGGCAATTATAAGGCAAGAAGTCCAGTGAATCCAGATGTCATCAATGGCACACCAAACTCCATGAATTCAGCACTTGTTCTTGACAAAAGCCCCCTACTCACAGTGTCTCCTTAAATCTCAGTCCCCAGATGTGCCTTGTAAAGATGGGCGGGGCATTCTCTTCCCAAGTTGTTGGGTCACTGCGTGCTGTTACCACCTCTGCTCCACTTTCCATGCTCGGGGAAGTCCTGAAGTCTTTGCTCATCGCCTGAGCTCCACCACTCCTCATCTCCACTGCCTGCCCTCTCTTCCCCCTTTTCGGTTGCCTGCCCCCATTTCCCCCTGCTGGCAAGCCATCCCTTCATGGCACCGGACCAGGGTATCTACGAGACCGCCTTTTGCCGCACGAATCCCAGCGACCGGTTAGGTCCCACAGAGTGGGCCTCCTCCGGGTCCCATCAACAAAACAATGTCATTTGGTAGGGCCCAGGGGAAAAGCCTTCTCCGTGGTGGCCCCGGCCCTCTGGAACCAACTCCCCCCGGAGGTTAGAATTGCCCCCACCCTCCTTGCCTTTCGTAAGCTCATTAAAACCCACCTCTGCCATCAGGCATGGGGGAACTGAGATATTCTTTCCCCCTAGGCCTTTACAATTCATGTATGGTATGTTTGTATGGATGGATGTTTGGTTTTACAATAAGGGTTTTTTAGTTGTTTTAGTATTGGATTTACATGCTGTTTTTTGTTACTGTTGTTAGCCGCCCCAAGTCTACGGAGAGGGGCGGCATACAAATCCAATAAATAAATAATAAATAAATAAATAAATCCCAAACCCAAGGGCCCCCAGAACTGCCTCATTCTGCTTCTCCCTGCAGTCCTCTGAAACCAATGATCTCTCTGGGCCTCAGCTCCATCTCATCCTCCTCCGCGTGGACTGAGGTTCTGAAAGAGCCATGATAGGCTTATATGCACAAATGTTGTATGGAAACCTTACATTAAAAGCCTCTGCTAACACTGGCTGCTTTACAATTTTGGAAATTGTTCGAACTCCAGGGCCCCTGGGTTGGGGAAGGTGAAACCTTTAGAAGGACTATAGATCAGCATCCAATACAATAAGTGTAAAGAGAGTTTATTGGAAAACAGGAGGGCAAAACCAAAAAGCTAACAATGCAAATTCATGGACTACAGGCTTTGCTCTGCAAAAAAAAAAAATTAAAAAGGCATCCATCTGACAGAATGATGGTCAGATGCCCATTGATATATTAACCCAGTTGTTACTATTTGGTATCTCATTCTCGTGCATTGGCACAAGAGCAGCCTTTCATATAAAACTCAGAACATGCCTTAAGCCCTAGCCTCAGCAGCAGCAGCTCCTTTTCAGAACACACTGTACTCTGCTCTGTGTGACCACAATATGGAACAGAGCCATCAACTGAGCTGGAACTGAAGCGTATTGCAAGCCAAGTTGGGCTGCACGTGTCTGGGAAGACAGGCATGGATTCTGGGTGAAGAGCCAGGACCATAACATGATCTTGGAAGGTGTTTTAATTCAAACAAGACAACAGGACCGGCGGTGGTGTATTAAGCAGATTAAGCATGTGCTTAGGGCACCAGGCCCAAAGACAACACCACAAAGTTGAGAAAGAAAAAAACCCAATGAAGATTATTCTCATGCAAAATCCTAGGAAGCTCTTATATATAAATAAATATAAATAAAGTCATTAAAAGCAAGAGAGTTTCCAAAAGCCATCTAGTTTCCACTTCTCCATTGATGCCTGTCAACCAACTAACAGTTTTCCCCCGAACACCATCACTCTACTAAACAAATAATTCCCTCAACACTGTCAGACTTTCTACTAAATCTGCACTTCTATTCTACTAGTTTTTCTCATCATTCCTATCACCTATTTCCTCCCATGTTGACTGTATGACTGTAACTTGTTGCTTATATCCTAAGATTTTTATTAATATTGTTTCTTCATTGCTTATTTGACCCCTATGACAATCATTAAGTGTCGTACCACATGATTCTTGACAAAAGTATATTTTATTTTATGTACGCTGAGAGCATATGCACCAAGACAAGTTCCTTGTGTGTCCAATCACACTTGGCCAATAAAAATTCTATTCTATGCCCTGGGACTGAGGATAATAGGTGGTGAAGCAAAGAGCAGCTGACCATAAAGATCGCAACATGGGTATTGCTTGAAACAAAATCTGAATCCGAAATTCTTTGCAATTCCGAGGAAGGGCTTAGTTTTCAAAGGGCTGTCATTCTAATTTCTCAGATTGCAAAGGAATGATTACCTAAGCAGTTAATAAATTCTAAAATAAAAAATAAAATAGAAACCATAAGGCATTCCAGCAATCTCAAACAACAACAAGGCCTACTCTTTTCTTTATCCCTGGATCAGTAGTCCCCGGACATCTCTATAATTTGTATACAGTTCAAGCTATCATAGAGGATCTTGTGTATGATGGCTCCAAAGCATAACTAGCCATGATTAACCCATCAGAAGCCCTGAATTATCATGGCGTTCCAGACTGCACCAATTTAGCCCAGGGATTATTCAAGATTTTATTATGGGAAAGAAAGTGTCATTCAGACCAGTACTGTAATATTTAAATGTGCACAAAAAATTATATGCATCAAATTCAAACCTGTCCCATATTGGTTGTATTTATGGACACAAGGAAAAATGTTAGCTCTAAGTTGAATTAATGAAATGAGCTTAACGGAGGATGAATTTATCCTTGAATCCAACTAGATTGAAAAGAAACAAATGTCAAGTACTAAACTTGGCTGCATAAATAAAAACACAGCAACTGAAATTTATTACAGTCACAAAAAAACCCATTGTTATATACAACACTCCCCTAGCCTCAAGAGCTTATGCCACAGCATATACACAGAGGTGTGGCACCTGCCTTTTGTTAGAAAGAGAAGGGAGTGACTGAGCTAGTAGGATTATCTATATAAAATTATATAGGTCCAAAGTTCAGGCAAAATAATTTTATAATTTTATGAAATTTTATTATCTATGATGGTATCTATGTATATACTTAGCACTTAGACTTACCGTATTTTTCGGAGTATAAGACGCACCAAAATATAAGATGCACCTTAGTTTTGGTGGAGGAAAATAGGGAAAAGAATCCGCTTACCAGATATCCTTAGCATCCTTAGTCTGGTCAGTTTCAGCACATTATTTTAATATTTTATCCCCTGAGAGAGAAACAATGAAAGAGCTTGCAAGCCAGTAAGAGCTGGGAACATTTTTAGCACCTGGTGAGGGCTGGAAAGAAACTTACTCAGAGCAAGAGTAATGAAAAAAACCCTGCAAAGACTTAGGGCTGGGAAAACATTCTTAGCAGAGAGATACAATGAAAATGTCCAAAGATACATCACCTGAAGAGCCCTTCACTCCTCCACTCGAAATAGAATACCCTACGAGACTAGACTTTTAATCCTGGGCCTAGAAAGCATAGAACTAAGACGCCTTAAACAAGATCTAAGTATTGCCCACAAGATCATATGCTGCAACGTCCTGCCTGTCGGCGACTACTTCAGCTTCAACCAAAACAACACAAGAGCACACAACAGATTTAAACTTAATATTAACTGCTCCAAACTTGACTGTAAAAAATATGACTTCAGTAACCGAGTTGTCGAAGCGTGGAACTCATTACCGGACTCCGTAGTATCATCCCCTAACCCCCAACACTTTACCCTTAGATTATCCATGGTTGACCTATCCAGATTCCTAAGAGGTCAATAAGGGGTGAGTACAAGTGCACTAGAGTGCCTTCCGTCCCCTGTCCTATTGCTCTCCTATATCTCCTATACCTTTCTTCTATTCCTATATCTCTTCTTCTATTCTTTCATTGATATGCTCTATTCCTATATCTTCTCTTCTCTTCTTTCTTAAATATATTTTACTATGAGTATCTCCTCTATAACCTTCATCATGTATTTTACTTACTTACTTATTTATTTATTTATTTATTTATTGGATCTGTATGCCGCCCCTCTCCGTGGACTCGGGGCGGCTAACAACAGTGACAAAACAGAATGTAAAAATCCAATACTAAAACAGCTAAAAACCCTTGTTATAATACCAATCATACATACAAACATACCATGCATAAATTGTAGAAGCCTAGGGGGAAAGATTATCTTAGTTACCCCATGCCTGACGGCAAAGGTGGGTTTTGAGGAGCTCATTGTGTATTGGACAAAATAAATAAATAAATAAATAAATAAACAAATAATTAAAAAAAGGTAAGAGCTGGGAAGATCGTTAGTAGCTAGTTAGGGCTGGGGTGGTGGGGGAGTGGAAATCCCACATTCAGAGTATAAGACGCACCCTAATTATCAGCCTCTTTTAGGGCGGAAAAAGGTGTGCCTTATACACCGAAAAATATGGTATATACAGCTTCACAGTGCTCCACAGGCCTCTATAAGTGGGTATTCTCTTGATATGTGATTACTGAAAATGATGTTTTCTTCTGTGTAAACACACAGAACTACAATCTTAATCCACTGGTGGGTTGCTCCTGGCTGGGATTGGTTCTATGGAACCAGTAGTGGGGATTTCTACCCCCTCGTCGAACTGGGAGCAATGGCCAGCTGGACATGCCCCCAAACCAATTCTCTCAATGATGTCATAGACGGTGCCACCTTGTTTTTGTTTTCTGGGCCTGCACAGAATCTGCTTTTTTTGCATGTGCAGAACCTGGATTTTCAGCCCTGCATATGCACATGCCCACGCAGTGCAGGTGGAAGCGAATCGGCAGTGAGGTAAGTTAGAACCCATCCCTGCCTTAATCAGTTTCATATGAGTGGTGGAGTATGTCCCGCTGAATATTGCCAGCCCCAGAGACATTTAGTAATTAAAGAGTTAACTTTGTGTGCCTTACTAAGATCCTCCTATTATGATGTAATATCCTGTCAAATCTAACATCACTTCCTTCTTCTTCATCCTAAAACTCCATTCTCTTTTTACCTCTATCATGTGAAGACATATTTGTTGTGTTGTCCCTTGAGACATGTTTTATTTTTCTACTTTTATAATAAAAGAAATCTTGTTTTGAACAAATGACTAAAGGCTTCATCTATCGCCTCTGCGGGGTTAATGTTCTAACGGACTTTAATCACTTACAAACCGCGACAGAGTATAGGGTAAAACGCTGCAGTATATTTCATTTAAGATTCAGCATCACCTTATTCCCCCCCCCCCAATGCTATAATTATCATAAGAAAAACATGGAACATCTGCCATCCCGAGAAGTTGTATTCACGATGGCTGAAAAAAAAAGGGAAATGTAATTTTTGGTTGCATCCATAAAAAAAATAACTTTCAGATCATGAAGGCTTCCATTCTTCACATTTTAAGAAAGTTTGGGTGGGTTTCAGAAAATAATGGTGTAAATGATCAATGGGCCAAGAAAAAAGAAAAAAGACTCCAGTGAATGACCTGCCTTCATAGGAAGAGGGGTAGATACATGCCTTTATAGGTTTTTGTATGGCTGATGGATGAAAGGAGATTGTCATCTGTTCTCTGATATCATGGAATATAGGTTATCTGGGATAAAATGTTAATAAGGCAGATTTCAGCTGAATATGAAGAAACTATCCTTACAGGAGGAGGAGAGACGTGGTTATAGCTTTGTCACTGGAAGTCCTCCAGGTCTACAGGTTCAACTGAGTAGCCTAACAAGTCTGCTTCCAATTCTTATGACTTTATACATCTTTCCTCTGCCACACTTTGCTTCTACTTTGATTATGCATGCCTTGCTATATTGGTTCTTGTTTTTCCCCTCCTAATAGCATCAAATATTTATTCCATTTCCCCCAAAATGCAAATCGTACAACAGAGTTTTTCACTACCAGTCAACTGACAATAAATTTATCACTATCTGCTTTTTCAACAACAACTGTGTGTTCTCTTGAGTCACGCTTTATCTCACACTCCTGGTCCCAAGCTTGACACCAGTGTCCTCATTTTTCCTCACAGCATCATCTCTTAGCCACAGGATTGCTCTTTGGTTTTCCTCTGTTATAGTGCATCAAGTTCAGAAGAAGAAAGACTAAGAGCTACAAACCATAGCCAGGCCTGGTTTAGGTAATTATTTAAAATCTATTTCCCAATAATCTTATTATCAGGTTATCCTCAGCTACTCCAGGACTTGTTTCCATTGGCAAGGAAGCTGAACTGCTTTTTCATCAATTTTGTTACGACTGTCTTCCAGTCCAGCTACTGTATTTTTCAGTTATAAAACACACCTTTTTACTCCCCAAAAGAGAGTGAAAATCTGGGTGCGTCTTATGCTTCAAATGTAACCCCGCGTGGTTCAGGGTGCCGGGGATCCTCACTTACACATGGAGCCCAGGGACCTGCGTTGAGAGCAGCCCTAACTCGGAGGGAAAAGGGTGAAATTTCGGGAGGTGGGAAAAGGAGACGCCGCTCTGGGATTGTCCCAGCTGTGAAAACACGGAGTGAAATCCTAATGGAGTGAAGAGTGCAGGAGGGAGGGAGAGGAGGCAGCAGTGGCCGGGGTGGTGGTGGTTGAAAGTGGGATGCAGACGCCAGGCGTAACTCAGGTTTCTGGGAGCTCAACCCCCTCCCGCTGCTGCCTCCTCCCGCCTCTCCCTCCCTCCCTCCCACCCTTCCTCCTACCCTCTTCATTCCGTTAGGACTTTGCTCCATGTTTTGGCAGCTGGGACGATCCCAGCGGAGCGTCCCGTTTTTCCTCCTCCCAAAATTTCGCCCCTTTTCCTCTGGGTTAGGGATGCTCTTATTGCAGTTCCGTGGGCTGCTTCCGACCGAGACAGCAAAGGCGTAGGGATTGCTGGGAAGCCCGGTAGCATGTGTTTGGAATGGCAGGTCCAGGAGGACTGATGTGCTGCCTCTCTATCAAGCCTTGCTGTGAGAAAGCCCAACTTTCAATGCCTAGGGCTATAGGTAAGAAGAACGGGGCATTTTTGGAGTGGAGCCAAGTCTGTCTTCTGCCCCCATGAAAATCCCATCCCACCCACTCCAGTTAAATTCCATCCCAATTTTTGCAGAAAAAAATGTCAACAGGTGCATAATAAAACAGAAAGGCTGATTAAAGATTTGAAGAATATGTGCTTTAAAGAAATCTCCTTAGTCTTCTAAGTTTTCCTAGTATTAACTGAGGAGGCTTGTCTTGGGAAATTTCGTCACCTTATACCAGTGTTTCCCAACCTTGGCAACTTGAAGATATTTGGACTTCAACTCCAAGAATTCACCAGCCAGCGAATGCTGGCTGGGGAATTCTGGGAGTTGAAGTCCAGATATCTTCAAGTTGCCAAGGTTGGGAAACACTGCCTTATACAAGTAAACTGACTACTTCCATAGCAGAAATCTAAGATTTACCTTATGCAATGAAAGTGGATTCTGAAAAATCCAGGAATATCTGCTACTAATATGTGTTATTAATAATACAAAAACACAGATTATGCAATCATATATGACTATTGGTAATTTCTTATTCACTTCACATTTCTGTAATCTTAGAAAGCAAAATTCATTTTTATTGTTAGAACAGATAAAAAGATCTGTGCTGCTTGTTATCAAAATCCCAATGGAAGTGTAGACCCCACTAATCCTGATGCTGGTAGGCAGAGGCAGAATTCTTTTTTTCTTGTTTTCCTCCCCCCAAAATAAGGTGCTTTTATATTGTAGTATGTCTTATACTCTGAAGAATACAGTAAGTATGTAGACCATATCCCTCTGTTCTTGACCACTGGAGGCACAGAATATTCAGTTAATTCTCGCTGCTACTATTATGGATTTGACTGTAAATAAAGTTGATCCGGAGCCCTTACTGGAATTCTGCTGAAAAATGTATCCAGAGTGTCAACAGTTTCTCCTAGTAGAGCGATACTGGAAGTCCACTTATCATAGAATGTCTATATCAAAAGTGGCCTTCAAAAGTTTTAACAACCACTGAAATATTTTCTAGATTCTACTGTACTTTTACAAAATGCTGAATATAGAGTTCCTTTCCTTATACTGCACTGTGGAAAATTATGCAACATTGATTCATGTTGGTAAATCTAAGTTACGTCAACCTTTAAGAATTGACACTAATTAACATACTGAATTATGTTCATGATTCATGATCCAATTCTTAAATAAACACTTCATAATGTTAGAGAATTGCAGAATTAGAAGGAAGCAAATGAGACTTTGTGTTTTGCATAAGCAATGCTCCATCAAATTTGTTAAGCAGTGTGCAGAACAACCCTTGAGCTATCAAGGACATGCACAGAGGAAAACAGTGGGATTCTAGCAGATATCCAGGATATGTGAGTAATTATTCAGTCATAAAAAACAGATACATTAAAGTTCAATTAGCGTTTATTTTAGAAAAAGCACAGTCAAGTTAAACAATCCGGTCATACACCTTCAAATCAGTCAATATCTCTCAATACAATAATAATATTAAAAGCCTGTCTTTGTCTTACATATGCATTGTCTGCATACATTACAGCTTACAATACATCAACTAACACAGAGCTTACTATATCAGTCACAGTGAATCAGCAGAAAGAACAGTTGAGGGCAGAACAGAGGATCATGCTTTCTGTCTCCCTCTTAATGGCAGTTTGCAAAACTGCCTCTTAAAGCTATAGTACTTCAATACAAACAAACATTCATTCATTGTTAGCTTGTTTATATATTGTAAACCCAACTGTCTTGTATAGAGTACTAACTAACTACCATTTCCCCCCTCCTAATATGATACATGTTAATATGATGAAATGCTATGGTGATGCTGATCATTTGGTTGCAATTTTCCTTATAGTAGTGAGTTCTCCTGCATGACACTTCTTCTTGGGCTTTAACTTAGTTGTATACCAGAAAGGAATATAGGAAACAGAAATCAAATTGCAATAAGGCTGTTGTCCCATATCTACTTTCCAAAGAATAAATTCCATTGAATTCAATTGATTTACTTCTGAGTATGCAATTATTGGCTTGAACAACAACCGGTAATGTTCTTTAAAAAAAAAAAAAGGATTGTGACTCCCCTCCCGGTCTGTTTTGCCTGCCTAAACAGAAATATCACAGTAAACTCTTAGTTAATTGATAAACACATAGAAATTATTGCTGTTTGAACTTCAAAATCAGTTAACAAAATCCCATGAAAGCCAGATATTTTATGCCTTAACGATAGAAATGCATCAATTTGCCACAAAGAACAGCCAAGAATTTGGCAAACTTCCATGGCATTTACTTAAAGGTGATAATACATTTTTTTTAAAGAGCACTTGAAGCAAAATTTGTATTAAACACTGATGAACTTGTGTGGATTTATTATCAAATGCTTTTAGACTGTCTGTGCCCTGGAGCGTTTTTAAAAATTATTTCTAGAAATTAAGGAAGAGTCATATATCACTTGGATACATCAAATATCATGACAGGTTCTCTCTCTCTCTCTCCTCACCCTCCCACTCTTTTCCAATCATGCTATTTTCTGTTGGGGAGGTGGGGTGACAACTAGATTCACTTCAACAACACCCACAAATTGACAAGCATTCTGGCAAACCTAACTTTAGAAGCTTATTGCAAATCTACAACATTGCTTAACATATTCACTTTGGTCAGTACAGATTTTATGGCTGTAAAAAGGCAAGAGATGGAATCAGCTAGTGTTCATTCATTTGTTCATCCTATTCTTCTTGGAAGCAATTTCAAATTATCCTGGTTACATCTGAAACCAGAAGGAATCTCATTAGAGTACAGTGGTACCTCATCTTACGAACGCCTCTTCTAACGAACTTTTCAAGATACGAACCCGGTGTTTAAGATTTTTTTGCCTCTTCTTCCAAACTATTTTCACCTTACGAACCCAAGCCGCTGCTGCTGGGATGAAGGGGTTTCTTTTCCCCCCCCCTTTTTTGAAGAAAGAAAAGGGAGGGGCTGCTTGGAGTAGGAAAGATTTTGCAGAGAACAACGTGCTTGCAAAGGCACTGAAACGGTGTCTTTTTAAGAAAGAAAAGGGAGGGGCAGCTTGGAGGAAAGATTTTGCAGAGAACAACGTGCTTGCAAAGGCACTGAAACGGTGTCTTTTTAAGAAAGAAAAGGGAGGGGTGCCCCCTTGCCTTTCTTCCTTCCCACTCACCCTTTACCCTAGCCTTGCTTCTTCCACCCGCTCCCTTTAGCTGCTCCTCCCTGTCCTCTGTTTGCCTCCCTTCTAAAGTTTGGGATTTTCCTGAAGGATTTGCACGCATTATTTGCTTTTACATTGATTCCTATGGGAAACATTGTTTCATCTTACAAACGTTTCACCTTACGAACCTCCTCCTAGAACCAATTAAGTTCTTATGATGAGGTACCACGGGACTTGCAATGTTCTCCCATATTCCATCTGAAGATGCTGCTATTGCAGATTTTATAACTCCATTATCAAAACAGATAATTTCCTCCATTCACCTTCCCACCAGTTTTTTTTTAACATTACTTGATGATGAGATATAAGGTAACAAAAAACTCGGGTATTTTTTTTCCCTTTGAGATTAAGAGTTTCTTTTTGTAAACCCAAATGTAGTTTCATTCTGAAGTTAATTGTGGATTTTCTTTTGTTCACATCAAGTTATTTGGGTGTGATTTTTTTTCAGTCTCAAAAAGGGTTAAGTTCAGTGATGGGCTCCTATGGGTACAGTCAGGTATGCAGAACCAGTAGAAAAATTTTGGTCAGGTATGTAGAACTGGTGGAAAAAGTTTTATTTTTTTTTCTTTCCCCCCACTTCTGGGCTCTGGGTATGTTTTTCCTATCACAGTAAATTAGGTTGAATGTGTATAATTTTAGAAGAGCTGTATGTGCATGTGTGTGTTTGTACATACACATACAGTTCATATAGTAGATAATGTATAGTTTTGTGTGCCTGTGTGTAATATGTATGTGCACATAAAGCATTATACATAGAATTAAATAGTATATTTTGGATGTTCCGTAATAATAAATAGATAGGGAAATTTTTGAAACGAGGAGAGGCCAGGCACCCTAACCCAACCCTAACCCTAACCCTAACCCTAACCCTAACCCTAACCCTAACCCTAACCCTAACCCAAACCCCTGACATGAGTGATGTCAAGTTGGCCACCTTTAAGCCAGTCACATGACCTTTAAGCCACCCCAGTCTGTACTAAGGACATTCATGACTTTCTCATTTGAAATTTGCATATGCTGGCAACAAAATGTGTCTGGAAATGTATGCTTTTTGCATGTGGAAAATAAAAATACAGTTCTGGCCTCCTTCATTTAGCTAGAAGAAGACAGGTTTTTGATAAAAGGCCAGTAGATTGTTCATTACCCTTTAAGTTTGTTTGATTCCAACTTCATGTAAAATATCTATGTGGTCTCTAGAAAGCAAAAACAACTTGATGGCATAGAATAACCAATTTTTTTTAATTTATTTAATTTATTCATTTTATTTTATTTCATTCATTTGTCCAATACACAATATATATGGAAGAGAATAGACATGAAGTAATATATATAAAGATAATATGTAAAAATAGAGGAGAAGATATATGAAAGGAAGAAAATATATATGATATATGAGATAAAGGAAAGACAATTGGACAGGGGATGAAAGGCACACCAGTGCACTTATGTATGCCCCTTACTGACCTCTTAGGAACCCGGAGAGGTCAATCTTGGAGAGTCTAAGGGAGAAATGTTGGGGGTTAGGGGTTGACACTATTGAGTCTGGTAATGAGTTCCACGCTTCGACAACTCGATTGTTAAAGTCATATTTTTTACAGTCAAGTTTGGAGCGGTTAATATTAAGTTTGAATCTGTCGCGTGCTCTGGTGTTGTTGCAGTTGAAGCTGAAGTAGTCATTGACCGGTAGGACGTTACAGCATATGATCTTGTGGGCAATACTTAAATCGTGTTTTAGGCGCCATAGTTCTAAGCTTTCTAGACCCAGGATTGTTAGTCTATTTTCGTAGGGTATTCTGTTTCGAGTGGAGGAGTGAAGAGCTCTTCTGGTGAAATATCTTTGGACATTTTCAAGGGTGTTGATGTCCGAGATGTGGTATGGGTTCTAGAAAGATGAGCCTGGATGGGCCAAGGATGGGTCTGGCAAAAGTTTTGTAGGCTCTTGTGAGTAGTGTGAGATTGCCGGAGCAGAAGCTACGTAAGATCAGGTTAACAACTCTAGAAGCCTTTTTGGCAATATTGACAACTTGATTGACAGAAGCTCTGATTCCCAAAAGTAAAATAAATCCTATTGAGAAGTTAGCAATCCTATTATGTGCAACGGAGCAATGCAAAGTTGAAAAAAAGAAAATGTTCCCTAAGAAGTGGGCAGAGTTTTCAGGTTGCTCAGAATTTCTCTTTCCAACTCTTACCCTCCAGCTAGAACGGGGTCAACGAAATGGTTTGCAATCAGTCTGCAATCTGAAGCTAGGGTAAATAAAGAATTGAAAATTAGATTAAAGCTAGTTAGAGCTAAAATGGCACATTGGGACAAATCAAACAGTGTTTCTCTGGTAAATTGATACCAGGAGCAGAGGTTTTGCTGCCTGTTTTCACTGTTTGCTTACTTCAGAACTTTTTGTTTCTCCATTTCTCAATAAAGTGTATTATAAGAACAATGTCACTATCCTGCTTTCACATCCAAAGAAAAGTACAATTTTTATATTCCACCTGGGTTGGAGGAATGTTTGCACTAGTTAAGTTGAACAGAGTCAAACCACAGCCTATCCCCTTTATAACTGTTCTGTTTTGTTATAACTTCTGAATAAAATGACATTGTTACTTTTCAATGATTTTAACTTCCTGTTGCCTTTGGAAACGAGTTGATGCCGAGAACAGACGGTATTTACAATGTGTTTTCTTCTGTATTATTCTTTTGTGTGAGATGGAGGACAAAAAGAATGATCTCTGTTGACACCACAGTATTTTTCAAACTTTTCTACATTGAAATTGTTTGTTTGTTTTTTTAAAAAAGGTTCAACCATACATCCTTACTTGATTAATTGGAGAGTAAGTGTTGCAATAGATAGATGGGTAAGAGGAACCAATGTAAAAAGATATGTGCCTGCCCAAAACACCATCTCTTTGACATTTCATTATATGAGCTTATTTGGTTTGAATTTAAATTGTTAACAATTCTTTTTTATTGCATATGTTTTGACAGATTATTTAAACAGATATCACACTAGAATAAAGATGTAAAAGCAAAGCAAATAAAAAATAAATAGAAACATCATGAAATTTTTTTTTCTGAATTGCCTTATCCCCTTCCCTTCATTTAGATTAGCAGTAGGGAGAGTAGCAGTCTCCCCATTGCTAATCACTAGATAAATATTTATACTACATGGGGAATATTCAACATGAGAAGTCATGGCTAGTATCTGTTTGACTGCTTTTGACTGTTCCCTTAATGTTTTCCTAATAACCATATTCCAGAAGTCTGAATTTGAACCTAAATGATGCTCAACAGTTGCCCACAGCATGGTATTGTTTAACTAGGAGAACATAATATTGAAAAAATAAATAGTATTGGCAAAACTAAAAAGATGAAGCCTAGTTTTGGTTCCTTTTATACATTATTTATCTGAAATAAAACTAATTTATTGTTTACTATTTTTGTTTTCGGTATAAGATTTTAAATTTCTCTCCACCATGAAATAAAACAATATATAGTTATAAACACAACAACTATGCTTAAAATAAATCATATACAAACTTTTGTTTTCTCTTTACTAGCTCAATGGAGGGTCTTATCTCTCCCCATGTAAAATTTTCTGTTAATTTTATACATTATTAGTAATTCTTAAAATTCTAAATTAATTTTTTCCCCTCACCATCTTACTACAAAAGGTTACAACAATGTAAAGAATAATAAAATCTCTTTTATTTAAATTTAAATTTTATATCATATAGGTAATTAAAATTTCTCTCTATATATATATGTATCTTTAATAAAAGAAACTATTCATAATATATCACCTACATCGTAAAATAAAGTTCTATATGTTTAAGTCTAAACAATAAGTAAATTTTGTGTTATATCATTATATAGTGCTACCACCATTTTTCATCTTTCAAAGCTTAAATCAAATTCTCTTGTTTCGATTTTTCCAAAATTAACCAATTACTAATACATACATAATGTATCTCTTAATTTTCTATCCAATCATAAAACTTGCTTACTATTTTAATAATGGGTTTTTAGATGTCTTTTAATATATTGCTTTTGACACATTGTTGTTTTTGTTTTGAGCTGCTCTGAGTCTCTGGAGAAGGGCGGCACACAAATCTAATAAATAATAATAATAATTTTTGTTGTGGTTAGCTCTGGCCCAGCTCCTGCCCCAAGGAATGTGGAGGTGGAGATGGGGGAGACATCCACATGCTGCAGGCCTGTTTTTCTCCCAATAGAATCTGCCAACGAAGTCTCCTCTGACCAAGGAAGCGTGAGTGACAGGGAAGAGGGGAGGTTGGCAGACAGCCCAGGAGGAGATCAATCATCTGTATCATCCCTGGATTCTGAACAAGAATTTATGACACATCCACGCATCGTAGAGTGATGCATAGGAGACAACAACTGAAGGATTATTACAAGAGAAAATGAGGCCACCTGTGGTTGGGTGGGGCTGCTGTAATTAGTGAAACAGATAAAAGTGCAGCCTGGTGTTTTAGCCTCATGGCAGTTTTATCTGATTCATTGTTTCGTCAAGATTGTGGTTTTTGCTGTTCAGGATTGTGTGTGTGGACTCTATGGACTTTAGAATTGGACTCAATTTCCCAGTTATTGGGTGAGCAATTGGACTGCATTTAACCTGTGCCTTATGTGTACCAGAAAATCCCTTTGACATTTACCGTAAAAAGGGAGCTGTTTATAAAAACTTTTGGGTTTTCCTTTTATCGTGTGGTGTGTGTCTTCCTGGACTAATTACCCTATAATTACGGGCGGTTGAGACACGCCGGCAGAGCAATTTTATACCACCTTGCTTGGTATAGTATCATTTACTGAGAGCATATGCACCAAGACAAATTCCTTGTGTATCCAATCACACTTGGTCAATAGAATTCTATTCTGTTATATTCTATTCTATTCTATTCTATTCTGTTCTGTTCTGTTCTGTTCCATTCCGTTCCGTTCCATTCCATTCTGGGAGTCCTTTTAGGTTCACAGAGAATGTTATATAGAAAGCAGATGAGTTTTATTTTTCTAATCTTCCTCCCTCCCCATTGCTTGCACTTCACCATAAACATTGGAGTGAGAAGTAGGAGTCTAAGCCAGGATCTTTACAGACCATCCCCTGAAAGACCCTTAATTAGCTTAGAGAAATGTTCTGTCCTACAGCTTGCAATGCTCAACCGTTTATCATATTTTTCTTTATAATCTCTATGAAGAACAATCAGGCAATCAATGAAAAAGAAGCAAGTGCAATTTGAAGGGCACGTGAATGTATTATTCATTACTAAGTAGTTACCAGCATAACACTAAACATGTTTATTCACAAGGAAGCGTGATTGCATTCAAGTGTGTAAAGCCGTGGTAGGTCGCTCCTGATTCAGACCACCAGTAGCACTGGTGACAGGTGGCTCCACCCACTCACCAGGATGCTTCTGCACATGCACAGAAGTGTCACATGCATCAACCAATAGCAAAACCATTTACAACCCACCACTAGTTCACAGATGTGCTGATCTTTTTCTAATCTGTCCTTTATATAAGATGCCGAATTCATGCAACATTAATATACAGTGTATATTGTGCACAGGTCTTTGCCACAAACACAAAAACATACATGAGAGCCATCTTTCAAGTTTATTTCTGTTCCCTAGAAATAAGATACTTTAGCTAGGAAAAGCCTTAAGGCAATATTTAGCTACTAAGTTTGTTGTTGATATTAAGTTGGATCCAAGTTAAATTAGTCATGTTTAAGTGTTATTGAAATTAATGTGACAAATTAATCATGACCAACTTAAGTTCTGATGAATTGTAGATCATGAATATAATTAATGAGATAAGTGTGTGAAATAGTTTAGATGTTTTGAAACAGAATGCGGTGACCTAGCCCACAACCTTAATCTGGCTGCATTGGAAATGTAAATCTCTTCGGCAGAATTGCTCAATTAATGGGCCTGGTACCATAGCTGATAGGCAGAAGCAGCCTAGGTGAGATACGATTCTCTTCTACTGCAGTGTCTGTCAATTTTGACAACTTTAAGATATGTGAACCTCAACTCCCAGAATTCCCTATCCAGCTTGGGCCCTGTTTGTGGAATTCTGGGAACTGAGGTCCACATATTTTAAGGTAGCCAAGATTGGGAAACACTACTCTATTGTTAGCATGAGGGAATGGGGAGAAGAGAGCAGAACAGGAAGGCAAAACAAATCATCTTCCAGTCCAGTGAGCTGAGATATGATGGTCTATTGACTCTGGCCAATATTGCAACATGGAGAAGGAAAAGTAGAGGGTGAATTAGATGGAGGAACACTTCTCCAATATAATTACTTGGAAAGATACTCCACTCCTTTATTTCACTTAAAACAAAAATTATTTTCACATTTAATGCACCTTAGTAAACAACTTTTCAATACTGTATTAAAGCTATATTATCATTTTATTTTAAAGAACTGGAGGACAGTTCCCTTTCAAATAACCTTTGGCCAAAGTCATAACGTTGTCTGTAGTTTGAGTTGAAGTTTTCTTTCTCTTGAACTTTAAGTCTATGTAACCTGAATTAGAAGTCCAGAATTCTTTGTTAGCATGTTCCTACTTGTGTATATAAGAAGGAAAACAAGTTTTTGCTTCGCCTCCATCCTTATTTTCAGCCAAATGACTTCACAGGTGAAAGAATGCTGTTCCACCTCCTATAACTTTTCTGGATTGCTGCTTTTCAGAACTCTAGCCTGTTTTTGACTTTGGATGATCCTGCCTTGACTTTTTAACTGATTTGCTGGAAAGCAGTCCTTCTTGACTTAGGCTACACACACACCTGTTCTAGCCTATTTGGAGTAACAGTGGAATGGTAGAACAGAAGCTGGTCTTTGGAAGGCTTGAGAAAGACCAAAGTAATTCCCAGTCCTACAAGATAGAGCTTTCTTTTTGGATTAGCTCATTCCCTTGAATTTGCTTCCCATTCAGTTTAGTAGAGAGAATTATTCTCATTTCAGCCTCTTTTCTTTTTATTCTGCTATCTATCCAGCTCATTCTCTTCCCCACATGATTAACAACCCTGGAATAGTAGCAGCAACACCCCCCCCCCCATTTCAGATTCTCTATAGGCCAAGGCTAGGCAGTGCAAAAAGTTGCAGATGCGTCTTGTTGCTCCATCAGGTTTCATAATTCACTTGACTTAATTTTTATAAGAGGCTTTTAATTAAAATTGAATGAAATGGGAGCTGGCAGCCAAATGCTTATCTTTGAGATCATCTTTATTTCCAAAAAACGTCACTAGGAATCAACCTGTAAGACTTTAGGAAAGAAAAATGATGACTGTTTGCAGATAAATGTTTTCTTTGCAATTTTGGTCTCCTAATTAGAAACATAGAAACATAGAAGACTGACGGCAGAAAAAGACCTCATGATCCATATAGTCTGCCCTTATACTATTTTTTGTATTTTATCTTAGGATGGATATATGTTTATCCCAAGCATGTTTAATTCAGTTACTGTGGATTTACCAACCACGTCTGCTGGAAGTTTGTTCCAAGGATCTACTACTCTTTCAGTAAAATAATATTTTCTCATGTTGCTTTTGATCTTTCCCCCAACTAACTTCAGATTGTGTCCCCCTGTTCTTGTGTTCACTTTCCTATTAAAAACACTTCCCTCCTGAACCTTATTTAACCCTTTGACATATTTAAATGTTTCGATCATGTCCCCCCTTTTCCTTCTGTCCTCCAGACTATACAGATTGAGTTCATTAAGTCTTTCCTGATACGTTTTATGCTTAAGACCTTCTACCATTCTTGTAGCCCGTCTTTGGACCCGTTCAATTTTGTCAATATCTTTTTGTAGGTGAGGTCTCCAGAACTGAACACAGTATTCCAAATGTGGTCTCACCAGCACTCCATATAATGGGATCACAATCTCCCTCTTCCTGCTTGTTATACCTCTAGCTATGCAGCCAAGCATCCTACTTGCTTTTCCTACCGCCCAACCACACTGCTCACCCATCAGAAATCACTACTCCTACATCCTTCTCTTCTGAAGTTTTTGCTAACACAGAACTGCCAATACAATACTCAGATTGAGGATTCCTTTCCCCCAATTGCATTATTTTGAATTTGGAAACATTAAACTGCAGTTTCCATTGCTTTGACCATTTATCTAGTAAAGCTAAATAATTTACCATATTACAGATGCCTCTAGGAATATCAACCCTATTGCATACTTTAGAGTCATTGGCAAATCGGCAAATCTTCCCTACCAAACCTTCCCCTATGTCACTCACAAACATATTAAAAAGAATAGGACCCAGAACAGACCCTTGTGACACACCGCTTGTAACCTGTCTCTGCTCAGAATACTCGCCATTAACAATAACTCTCTGATGTCTACGCTTCAGCCAGCTGCAAATCCACTGAACTATCCAGGGATTAAGTCCAATCTTCACTAATTTATCTATCAGCTCTTTATGTGGAACCACATCAAAGGCTTTGCTGAAGTCCAGATAGGCAATATCCACCGCACCACCTTCATCCAATACCTTTATGACATAGTCAAAGAAATCAATGAGATTAGTCTGACATAATTTGCCTTCAGTAATGCCATGCTGATTTGGGTCCAATAAGTTGTTGTTTTTTAGGTGCTAATTTATCCTCTTTTTGAGTAGAGTCTCCATCATTTTAACTATAACTGATGTCAAGCTAACTGGCCTGTAGTTACCAGCTTCTTCTCTACTGCCCTTCTTGTGGATAGGCACAACACTGGCCATTCTCCAATCCTCAGGAACATCTCCTGTTAACAGGGATTGATTAAACAAATCAGTCAGGGGGGTAGCAATGACAAATCTGAGTTTTTTAAGAACTCTGGGGTGGATGCCATCTGGACCCATTGCCTTATTAGGAACACATACACACAGAGACAGACACAACATGGGGGAGAGGGGAGCAGGTAAGCTGTACTGATAAGATTTAGGGAATAACCTAACTAGTGCTTTATGACAGGCAGCATTTTCTTGATAATCATTTACCAAGTAAATGATTACCAATGTTAATGGTTAAAGGGTAATTAAATGATAATCATTTAATGAATTGCTAAAATCCTGTGGGATCAATTTTACGTAAGTCTCCACAATAGATCCAACGTTGGTAATTATTATTGCAAATGCAGAGCCACTGAAATATTCCATTGCAAAGAAAAGCAGTGAAATGTGCTTCTTGCCTTTATGAAGACATGTTGCCTTCAACAGCCTTCTTCTTCTCCCTTCTTCCCTACAGGACTTATGCCTGGCTGAATCCAATCTAATATTCTATTCTAAAACTCCAATATGGGTATTGTTCTGTCCAGCTCGGTTAATTAATTAATCCCCAATGAAGACTCAAAAGCAAAGTCACTATGTATATTTGTCTATTTACAAGAAACATGCTGGAAACAGCAATGAAATCATAGGAATGTCAATCTGACTGCCAAAAGTCCATTGTTATTAGCACAGTTAATAACCAGTGTCCACATAAGGTAATAAATTCAAGTCATTAGTTTTCAGTGTTGGCAGGTACTCACAAATGCCTTCAAAACTAGGATTTCAGGACTACAGAAGGATTTAAGAGTCCCTCTTCAGCTGTTAGTTCTTTCTCTATATATAGGAACGTTGAACTTCTGCACCGAGGCTTCCCATAATCCTCCCTTTTATACTATCAGTGATGATAAGATGTGCATAGAAATATTCAATGCCTAGATCTATGTTGCTGGAGATATTCTTGTCTCCGTCGCATTCTTCTTACCCTAGCGTCTAATATTAGGTACATAATATCCTCCTCCTCATCTGACTCAAACATTACCACAGCTGGGGGTCTGCAGTCTCTGGAGGTTCCCCAGGCCCTAACTCTCCCTCACTGTCACTTTCTAATTCCTCTGATAAACACACTGGCCTACTGATACCCAGATGGAACTGATTCATTTAAGTCCATGATCAAAAGAGCCATATCCAAGCCAACCACAACAGGTATGAGACGTAAAAAGGGGCATATATATTGTTACACATTTCTTTTCATAATTTTAACTGTCAAATCTTTTGAAAGCTACTTATACAATTACCATTTTTTTGAGGTTAGATAGTCCTCTCAAGTGCTGAAGGTGCCCCAAACAACCTGGTTGAATTTTAATCTTAATTTTGGTGTTTTATTCTTTTCTGATCACGCTGCAATGAGTTGTATCTCAAGGAGAATGAAATGACTGTTCATTTCCCCTTGAACCTGGGCAGAAGATTCTAAGATCTTTTTAATATGAGGGCTAAGTTGGCACCTTTTACCTCTTCCTGCCTTTCTATTTATGACACTAAAATATTGGCAACTTCTCCTCAAATGATTCTTAATATCACCAACTTTTATTCAGTTCCACAAATACAGTCAAGATGTTTTCCTAAGATTTCCTGTTCCTCTGTAAACCTTGTGGCTGCTGAAAGGTAAAGCATTGAATTCCAATGAAAAACTCCTGGAAAGTAAAACTAAGTGGAGACAAATTACCACATAAAATAAAATTTGGGCCTTTTGTATTGATGTGACCTGTAACTAGATGCCGTGTCACTCCAAATAACAAAACAAATCATATTTAATCAAAACCTCCCAGTGCCTCGATCATTGCCCTAGTAAACAGCAGAGAAGATAATATAATTTCTGCCTTGGATGCAACCAAATGCAATGATGCCGGTTGAAATAACAATCTGTTGCTCCACTCTGGGTAATGGTGCTTAGACAGGAAAAATTACTTTCAAATAATCAATGCACTCTACTCTTCTCTGACCCAATTCAAAAAGCCTTCTTATTCCCAACAGGCTTCAGAACAATCCATTTCTCATCAAATCCTAAGGCAATCATCAGCATTAGACTAAAGTGCTTGACTGAAATATGCAGGACTAAATGAGCCTCTTTTAATTTCTGCACATCAACTGGTTTTGTTACGAAAAAGCAAATGCTTTGTTCACCATTATTAGGTCGGGAAGTTAAAGCCTCTGCATCATAAATCTTATAAACGTTTTCTTCTAGTTACACTCCCTGACAGATTCGAAGCGTTGTGAGCTAAAAGCATGTCAGAAGATATGAGGGCCATCCAAAACACACACATTCCGGAGAGGCAGAGAGAAATTGTTTCCTCTAATGTACCTGAGTGCTGAAGAAACAATATTAGATTGCATTTCCCAGGGGCGCCCATGTATAAAGACAGGCTCAGAATGAGCAAATGACTGCCCATAAAGCATTTGATTTAAGGGTGTCAGTTAAAAATTGACATTGTTATAGTAGGGGGGGAAAGATTATAGTTGCTTTTAAAAATTCTGTAGTTAAGCCACAAAGTATTTAACCAACCTTTACAGAATATTCCATTTCTATTAGCTGCGAGCCAATGCTGATTGGATGACACATCAATCAATCGGCATTAAGAACATTTTAAATACTAACAACTTTCTACTTTAAGCTGTATAGGAGGGGATTTTCTTTCATAGAGCAGGCAACTTAATTGCCTCCAGATATTTTGGACTTCCTATATTAACTGCATGGCTGATGGGTACAGCAACCCAAGGCATCTGCAAGGCATTTAGATTTTCTGCTTTCGCATTTGTGGAGCTAACATACCCACAATGGTCTAAGATTTGGCTTTTATTTGTGTGTTGCATTTATGTACCACGTTTCTTATAGGTCTCAAAGTTAATAACTGAGTTCGCACATCACCTAACCCAGTGTTTTTTAACCAGTGTGCCGCGGCACATTAGTGTGCCGCGAGACATGGTCAGGTGTGCCACGAAGCTCAGAGAGAGAAAGAAAGGAAGAGAGAAAGAAAGAGAGAAAGAAAGCAAGAGAGAAAGAGAACAAGAAAAAGAAAGAGAGAGAGAGAGAAAGAGAGAGAGAGAGAAAGAAAGAGAGAGAGAGAAAGAGAGGGAGGGAAGGAGAGAGAGAGAAAGACAGAGGGAGGTAGGGAGGGAGAAAGAGCAAAAAAGAGAGGAAGGAAGAGAAAGAAAGAGGGATAGAGAGAGAGAGAAAGAAAGATGAAGGGAGAGAAAGAGGGAGGGAGAGAGAAATAGAGCGAAAGGGAGGAAGAGAGAGAGAGAGAACTTTTTTGTCCAAATTTTTTTTAGCTGCCCCCCCCGCCCCCACTCAATGTGCCCCAGGGTTTTGTAAATGTAAAAAATGTGCCGCGGTTCAAGAAAGGTTGAAAATCACTGACCTAATCCATGATTTTATGAAGGAT